>NW_024108816.1:0-287604 GCF_013358895.1 Oreochromis aureus
ATCAGATGAGCTGAGCTTCAAGAATTGCTGGCTGTGGGATCGTGGGTTGCTGCTACGCAGCAGTGCTTGAGGAGAAGCATGAAGCCCAGGTTATGCCTGGAAGGATCCCATTAGTGCCTGGCTGAGAGGAGTTGGTGTTCTGATAATCCCATATATTAGCTATGCTATGTGGTCATGAAATTGAAGAAAAAGCAGGTTACCTGGATGTGGCAATTGGACTGTATAACTCACCTATGCTGTAACTTTTCTAGGATGCATTCAAAGGAACTCGTTGGTAGCAGTTTATTGCTTATGTTTCATGTGTTATGTGTACAGAAGGGACTACCAGAGACACAGTAGCCAGCAAGGTCAAATGTTGTCCAGCCACCCTCCTGGACAGAACACCTGAATGTTGTGACAGGGACTGTCACAGTTAAAATATGGGGGGATGTCACACAGTGGAAATTTGTATTTATCTTGTATATCGTTTTATTCTGATTTTTAGAGTTTATTTATGAGTGTGATTTGCATGGTTTTATTCTGTTTCTATTGCATGGTTTTTAGTGTTTTACATGACATGGTTTTAATCCACTGTGGACTGGCTACACATGGGACAAATTAGCTGATGGGGACCACCTGCTGAGGCATGGGTGTGTCCAGAGGTGGCCTATCAGCTGTGTAAAGACCTTTTAAAAGCAGGGCTAGCAGAGCACTGAAGGGAGGAGGCCCAGAGTGGAAGAGGAATGCTAGATGGCCAGCGTGACACGACGGCCCAGTTGGACAGTGTGAAGGGCGACAGTGGGAGGCGCTGCCTGTTATCGACCGCCCGGACAGAGGTGTACCTCTGCCGGCATATGTGAGTAACGCTTTTCCCACTGTCGTATGCTGGGTGCAGCTGAGCTGGGAAAGGGTTGCCATGGCTATGAGCCAGGGTCTTTCGGGACGTGTTTTCTGGCCCCTATTTGTGTGTTTGCAGGTTGCTGACACGGGGATCCATGGTGGCATTGCGTGGAGGATTCCAGTGTGAAATGGAAGCCGGGCTGGGATGTGGGCGGCCCAGTGAGCGGACAAGAGGGGAATAGGAGGCTCCTCCCCGTCGGCCTAATACAGGGCTAGCATGGAACCAACTCATGCAAAGGAGTTTCTGGCCCGCTGGTGGACCCATAATGCATCCATGGTTGTGGGACATGACATCAGGGAATTTTAGTAAATGTAGAAAATTGTATTTTTACTAGTTTTAGCTGTCAATAACATTTTTCCCATGTATGTTTTCAAGGGTGTTTTTATTTGTGATCCCTGGCCTAGAAATAAACTGTTTCTGATGAGACCTGCTCCCCCTTGTATTTTAAAGAATCTTTCATTTTAGCGTGGCATTTTGGCGCGACTGCTTTAGTGTCACCCGTGTTACAGCTGTTCCTAGGACTGCGCTCTTCTGGACAGAGATCTCCGATGTTGTTCCCGGGATCTGCTGGAGCCACTCGCCTAGCTTGGGAGTCACTGCACCTAGTGCTCCGATTACCACTGGGACCACCGTCACCTTCACCCTCCTGATATTTCTCGAGCTTCTCGTGTTCCTTCTTCCTGATGTTGCTGTCATTCAGAACTGCTACATTGATCACTACGGCTGTCTTCTTCTGTTTGTCTACCACCACTATGTCCGGTTGGTTAGCCACCACCATTTTGTCCGTCTGTGTCTGGAAGTCCCACAGGATCTTAGCTCGGTAATTCTCCATCACCCTTGGGGGCATCTCCCATTTTGACCTCGGGACTTCCAGGTTATACTCGGCACAGATATTCCTGTACACTATGCCGGCCACTTGGTTATGGCGTTCCATGTATGCCTTGCCTGCTAGCATCTTGCACCATGTATGTTATGAGCTGGATTGTCTCTGGGGCATCTTTACACAGCCTGCACCTGGGGTCTTGCCTGGTGTGATAGACCCCAGCCTCTATGGATCTTGTGCTCAGTGCTTGTTCCTGTGCTGCCACTGGTAGGATTTCTGGGTATCAGCCACCTCTGCTATCTGCCGGTGGTACATACCGTGCAGGGGCCTGTCCTTCCATGATGGTTCCTCGCCTTCCTCCACTTTCTTGGGTTTCTGTTGCCTGAGGTATTCACTGAGCACACTGTCAGTTGGGGCCATCTTCGTGATGTATTCACGGATGTTCATTGTCTCATCCTGGACTGTGGTGCTGACACTCACCAGTCCCCGGCCTCCTTCCTTCTGCTTAGCGTACAGCCTCAGGATGCTGGACTTGGGGTGAAACCCTCCATGCATGGTCAGGAGCTTTCTTGTCTTGATGTCAGTGGCTTCTATCTCCTCCTTTGGCCCGCTTATTATCCCAGCAGGGTACCTGATCACGGGCAGGACGTAGGTGTTGATAGCCCGGATCTTGTTCTTACCGTTAAGCTGACTCTTCAGGACTTGCCTGACCCTCTGCAGGTACTTGGTGGTTGCAGCTTTCCTAGTGGCCTCTTCATGGTTCCCATTCGCCTGCGGGATCCCCAGGTACTTGTAACTGTCCTCTATGTCTGCAATGTTGCCTTCTGGTAGTTCGATCCCCTCAGTTCTGACTACCTTCCCTCTCTTTGTTACCATCCGACTACACTTCTCCAGTCCGAATGAGATTCCGATGTCATTGCTGTATATCCTGGTGGTGTGGATCAGTGAATCGATGTCTCGTTCACTCTTGGCATACAGCTTGATGTCATCCATGTACAGGAGGTGGCTGACAACTGCTCCATTCTGTAGTCGGTATCCGTAGCCAGTCTTGTCAATGATCGCACTGAGGGGTTAAGGCCTATGCAGAACAGCAGTGGGGACAGGGCATCTCCTTGGTAGATGTGTATATATGTATATATATATATATATATATATATACACATACATATACATATATATATACATATACATATATATATATATATATATATATATATATATATATATATATATATATATATATATATATATGTGTGTGTGTGTGTGTGAAATATGTCTTATAAAAATAAGTGATAAAATAAAATATATCTTATATATGAAAAATAAATAAATAAATTACCTTGTGCCCCTGCAGGCAGTCTTTTATCCTTGAAGCTTGAGTCCTGTATTTTCCAGGAAGAGAGAAGAATGTGAAATAACAATAATAGTCTGGAAAAAGATACAAAACCGATAAGTGAGGAAGAGTAGAGATTATTTTTTAAGATGAAGTCTGTTAGTGACATTTGATAGACAAGAAATGTGAAGCTAAGAACTGTGGAGAGTTTACTGTAATGCACTCTGTTGGACCGGTGTAGACTAACTGTGGTGTTCATTGTCAATAATACATTAAGGGGAGAAGCGCAACTGACAAATTTGAAGATGCAGTAAAAATTGCAGCGACATCGATAGAGCCCTGACCTCGCTAGGGAGGCCCCACCTCACTCCACTCACTTCCACTGCATATTTTTTTTAACCAAACCAAACCAAACCAAAGAGGACAAAAAAGGCAGGACAGTGAGAAGTGAAGCAGCAATAATTAAATATAATGCTAAATATGTAAATGCTGCTAATCCCTTCTTCACCATTGGTTTTCTAATGTTAGAAATCTAGTCCTTGTCAGAAATGTACTGGAATGCATCTATTCACGTTTGCAAGTAATTGATATCCAAATCATCTCTTTGTCCTCTCTAATATCCAGTCTCAAATCATCCACGGGGCTTATGCTCCAAATTTGCCTGTCATCGCAATAAGAAACAAAAGATCACCTCCCACCAGCATGCCTTCTGGTGCCAGATTCTGGTCAGAGATGTTAGAAAATATATATTTTATTATTATTAGTCCTTTATTTATTCAGGTAAAAATCTCATTGAGAGTCAAAAACACATGCATCACATAACTACATAACAACTATAGCATATTGTTGTAGGCTGCAGTGTACTGTAATGCCTCCTGGAGAATCGACTGTATATCAAGGCAAAGAAATGTGAATTTCACTCTCCTTCAGTCACCTTTCTTTGCTACATCTTGGCCACATTTTGTTTTACTTTGACTTGAAGTAAAACAACTATTCATCTCTGCTGCTATCCTAAAATTTAGAAACAGTTTATTGTCAAGGTAGACACCTCTAATCCTGGGGTTGGGGCAGCAATCCTGTCCAAACAATCTGGGCTCCAAGGTAAGCTTCAGCCTGTGCCTTCTTCTCTTGCTGCTTTAATTTCAAATGTAATTATGATGTGGGAGATTTCTTCAAAAGTTGATTCTGTTCATCTGGACGTAGCATTTTCAGTGGGAGAAATGTTTGAGGAACTGACCCTTTGTTCCTTCAGTGGGCTGGTTTCAGTCATTATGCAATGTACTGTTTATAAGATTGGGGAAACCTGCAGTCAGCTGAGACTGAAGAAGTCACTTGGATGAGTAATGAAATGTTTCTCCCACTGAAAACACTAAGTACAGATGAACAGAATCAATTTTTGGAGATTTACTTACCTGGATGATTGAGAATGCATCAAGATATGGAAGATTGTGAACTGCTAGCAGTTAAGCTAGCCTTTAAAGAGTGTCGTCTTTGGTTAAGAGGAACCTGAACAATATTTAATTATCTGAACTGATTGCAAAAATGTAATTTACCTGAGAGCTGCCAATAGGCTCAATGTTTGCCAAGCCTATTGGTCTCTGTTTTTTGGCCTCTTTAATTTCTCCATTTCTTTTTATCCATGTTCCAGAAAGATCAAACCTGTTCCCAATTCTCCACCAACCCTGACCAACCAGAACCAGAAAACATCCTCCCATCCAGCTGCAAAGTGGGTTCCCTCATGTGGGGCATCGAGGAAATCATCCACCAGACCCTTCTGAATGAGCCAGACCCCAGTACCAGTCCACCAAATCGACGCTAAGTTCCCACTTCTGCTCGTTCAGCGGATATTCATTGGGCTCACACTGCCAGGTTCACCGGTAATCCCAGAGTGAGTAGAACCCTTTTTTTGTGGAATACTTTTGAAAGAGATGTTAAAGAGTACATAGTCACCTGTTCCATCTGCACATGCAGCAAAAATAGCACTTAGTGTCCTTCAGGTTTCCTCCGACCACCAGCCACTCCTCACTAACCATGGTCTCACATTGCCATGGACTTTGTTGACAGTTTACCCACTTCCTCTGGGAATATGGTTATCCTCTCCATAACAGACAGTTTTTCAGCACACTTTGTTGCCCTCATAAACTACCAACTGGGTCTGAAACTGCCAAATTACTTACTGATCTTGTTTTCTATCTCTCTGCATTCCTCTAGAAATAGTTTTAGACAGGGGCCGTCAGTTTACTTCTCAGGTCTGCACCAGTCTGGGAGCAAAGGCCAGTTCTGGATTCCACCCACAGACTAATAGCCAAACCAAAAGACTAGTTCAGGAATTGGAACGAGATTTCCATTGTGTCACAATTCAAAACCCTGCTACCTGATCTTCACAACTCCCATGGGTAGAATATGCACACAATTCTCTTATCTCATCTGCTAAACGCCTCTCTCCTTTTGAAGTATCCCTAGGGTATCAACCATCCCTGTTCCTGGGGATCAAGCCAGATCAAGTCGTTCTATGCATTCAACACCATCTACAATGCAGCCAGCGGAGACGGACACAGACACAAGAAGCCATACTCCAAACCTTCAACCAGCAAAGCCATTATGCAGATCTCCCCCAAAAGCTCCCCCAAGATATGAACCTAGACATTATTTTAGCATTAATTTAGCATAATATTTATTTAGGCCAAGTGGAATGTGGCTCAGGCAGTGGCTGAAGAAAAACTCGGGTGTGGGAGGAGTTCGGAGAGCCCGTGTGTGTATAAATAGTAGGTTTGCGCGTGCTTAGAGGGTCATGTGAATGTCAAAATTTTTGTTTGGGTTTCTTCTTATTACGTGACATTGCAGGTTGCCTGAAACTAGTCATAAATGCATTTGTGATTGTTATGGAAAATATGGTAGGAAATGAGCAGAGAAAAATATTGTTTTATGAAGAAAATTGCCTTGACGGATAAGTATTATGACTAGTGGGAGGGGCAATGGAGTATATGGAGAGTCTATCGGAGCTACCTGGGAGTCTGTGAGATGGATACGGTGAGGGTAACAAGTCGGCTGCTTCAGCCATTTGAGCATTGTTAATAGATTTGTTTTGTTTTGTTTGGATTGAGTTATTTGTTCATTCTTTTTGTAAATAATCCTTTGTGCACTTGGGAGGCTGGCATAATAAAGTACACACTCCGAACACTTCCTGACCATGCCTACATTTGAGAAGACCCCACGACACCATGGAAAAAGGCTTTTGGACTGCCTCAAAGAGGTTCCGGCAAACCGTCAGGTGACTCAGGAGGGGAAAGCGGTGCTCTACCTGCACTCTGTATAGTGTGGGTGGAGCGCTGCTGACTTTGACTGAGAAAATTGCCAGGCAGTGGAAGGAATACTTCGAGGACCTCCTTAATCCCACTGGCATGTCTACCATGGAGCAAACAGAGTGTGGGGATGAAGGGGATGACCCGGGGGCAAGGTCACTGAGGTAGTTAAACAACTCTTTGTTGGCAGAGCCCCTGGGGTGGATGAGGTCCGCCCTGAGTCCTGGTTGGTACAATGTTGTGTGGAGATCAGGGGCGATACCTCTGGATTGGCAGACGGGGTGGTGGTTCCCATCTTTAAGAAAGGGGACCGGAGCGTGTGTTCCAACCATAGGGGCATCACACTCCTCAGCCTCCCTAGGAAGATAGGGTGCTGGATGCCAGGGTGCTGGAAAGGAAAGTTCGTTTGTTAGTCAATCCTCGGATACAGGAGGAACAATGCGGTTTTCATCCTGGTTGTGAAACACTGGACCAGCTCTTTATTCTCTTACGGATACTTGAGGGTGCATGGTAGTTTGCTCAACCAGTCTACATGTTTTTTGTGGACTTGGAGAAAGCATTCGTCCGTGTCCATATGAGTGTCCTGTGGGGGGTGCTCCTGGAGTATGGGATGTTTGGCACATTGCTATGGGCCATTCAATCCTTATACAACCACTGCAAGAGCTCGGTCTGCATAGCCGGCAATAAGTTGGACTTATTCCCGGTGGGTGATGGGCTCTGGCAGGGCTGCCCTTTGTCACAGATTCTGTTCATAGTTTTTATGGACAGAATTCCTAGGCGTAGCCAAGTGGTGGAAGGCTTTCACTTGAGTCATCTCAGAATGTCATCTCTGCTTTTTGTGGATGATGTGGTTCTGTTGGCTTCATTGGGTGATGGCCTCCAGCTCACACTCAAACGGTTCACAGCTGAGTGTGGAGGTTACAATCAGCACCTCCAAATCTTAGGCAATGGTTCTCAGGTGGAAAAGGGTGGAGTGCCCAAGTAGAGGAGATGAAGTATCTCGGGGTCTTGTTCACGAGTGATGGGACAAGGGAGCAGGAGATAGTCAGGCGGATTGGTGCTGCGGCTGCAGTGATATGGATGCTGTACCAGTCCGTCGTGGTTAAGAGGGAGCTGAGTGTAAAAACAAAGCTCTCAATTTACCAGTTGATGCCTCCAGAATGCCTCCTGGGTGAGGTGTATGATCCAGGCATATCCCACCGGGAGGAGGCCTGGGGCAGACCCTGGACATGCTGGAGAGATTATATCTCTCGGCTGGCCTGGGAACGCTTGGTATTCCCCCAGACAAGCTGGAGGAGGTGGCTGGGAAGAGGGAGGTCTGGGCTTCTCTGCTAAGGCTGCTATCCCCACGACCTGGCCCCGGATAAGTGGAAGAAAATGGATGGATGGATGGATGAATGGATCGATGGACATATTTGAAAGGTATGGCTCTCTCTTGCAAGCTCACCCCCCAACATATCTGAGTCTGACACTATCAGGTTGTGAGAAATTATTGCAAAAATTCATTTAAGGAAATGACATAACAGAAACCAATCTGTAAATATTCAGTTTTTATTAAAGCTTTTTACATGCAGTTGTTGCACATCCTGAAAGTTTCCTGATTCGCTTTTTATTTACCCAAACCTAAATACAGGAGACAGTGTTAGTTTCTCATAAAGATGTATTCTGGTCATTTTGACTTTTCTTACAGAAAATGTGCAAATTAAAAGAAATTTGACAGAATACATGTAAAGATACGTATAAAAATACATTTGTATAAATAAGAAAAGTGACTGCATGTTTTGGGACACCTGAAGATCTATTCTTAACACTATTACTTGTAATTTGTGATATATACTGTGTATGATATATATGAAGTGGAACTCAAAATATATAATTTTACAAGTATTTAGAAACAATGAATTGATGTAAAGAATGAAAAAATGCTGTCGATAATTATATTAAAAAGATGAAAAGAAGAAAAAGAAGAAAAACACCCCAAAGAATTTATGTACTTTTGGGCTCATATTCAAAAGAGGAAAAGTTAACAGACACGAAGACAGAGATACACTTACAAGCAAAAGACCTGGACTTCACTTAAACTCAGGCCACTGCATAGTATTAAGTACTAAGCCTCTATGTTACGGGGCACCCACAGTATATATTTAAATGTTTTGCCCATGCATTGTCAGGCTATTTTTTTTATTGGTGATTTAATTAACCGGATGCTTAAAATTGTTTGTGTCATTCTCTTCAGGACAGGGTCATTCTCACCCAAAAATACTTTCATCCAGATAAACATACTAGATCTACTGATGTGTCCAATTCAAGTGTACCTGAACCCAACAACCCTTATAAATAATAACATATCAGATTTCTGCTGACATTACATTTTTTTCATGTTATTAAAAGAGATCGTGTTCTGCTGGCCTTTCACATGGAAACCAGCACAGATGCTATTGCTGGCTTGACAGAAGCCATAACAACAGCACCAGGAGGAAAGCAGTTCTGGGATTAATCTTGTGGGATACTCCACTTGAACCTGTAGTTGCAGGTACAACAGTTGTAGCTGAAGCAGTAGTGGAACTAGTAGTCGGTGCAGCAGTAGTGGAACTAGTAGTCGGTGCAGCAGTAGTGGAAGTGACAGTGGTTGGTAGAGGTGTGGTGGAATTGTCCGTGACAATGACAGGAACTATAAAATATTTTTCAAAAATAGATTAATATATATTTCTGTACAGACTAAAATAATTTATTTATCACTGATTAATTACCAAACTAACTTTTGTTTGCATTTTCTAATACTCACCAGAAGTTACCGATACTGTCTCAGGAACTATTTGGATGGTGAAATTAATGCTGGAATTCTTAATAGCATCTCTTAAAGCTTGAACAATAGTAATATTATCTGGGACTTGTGCATTGGGAATTGTTTGATTGAACACAAGCTCCACCATTGCCTCAGTTCTATCCACTCGTTTTTGGACTATAACAGATCTGTGTCATGAAAGAAAGTGAGACAGATGTTAAATAATGACTAGAGATTTTTTAAAAAATCCTTTACCTATGTTACATGTCACTTTTAACATTCAAAATTAAATTTAATTAATAATTTTGTGAAAAATAACCAGTGTTAAAAAACATGTTGTACCTGAACTCAATCACAATGGCACGGATGAAGTTAAAAAATTGCGCTCTGTATATTCTATCACACTGCAAAAAATAAACACAAAAGAAAATTTAAACCGGGTGAAACAACTTCAAAATTACATTATCTAAAAATCCTTTTTAAAATGAAATACATCTATCTTTTGCTTCTAGATTTGTTCTTTAGATACTGTTTCAGTCAATATGTAATTTGTATTAAGTTGAAATATTACTCACCGTCTCTTCAACTCGTTTTTTGCGATCTTGATATGCACTGCTGGTGGGGTCTGTGAGTTCAGATACATATGGTTCAAGGAACTGTAGAAACAGAATAACTTTGACAGGTCCGGTTGGTGCTTTTGTAGTTGTAGTTGTTTCTGGTGGAGTGGCTGTGGTAGTTGTTGGAGCAGTGTCACTGATGTTGATGGAGGCCCTTTCGATGTCAAAGCCAATCACATTTGAGGCTTGACTGATCAAAACATTCCTAATCTCAGTGTAGTTTGGAACAGAAAAGTTTACAAACTGAAGTTCCATGGTGTTGATGACTGATCCCTTCCTGCAAATGCAGAAACACAAGTTATTGTTTTGAATATTAGCTTTTTAGGTCAGTGCCCTACATGATTTGTCAAAATATGGAAATTACCTGAAGCTCACCACATCCAAGGAGATAAAGGAAGAGGGGAAGGCCTTACTGTAAACAGGTTCAATCTACACAGACAAAAGAGATTTTCTTAAAACATTTTTTTCTGTTGTTTTTTTTAAAATATTTGACATACGCATAAACATTATACACATCTCCTTGTGTGTGGAAAGTTCATCCCTTTGAATGAAGAATGACAAAACAGAAATTATATTGAACTGAAGCGCTCTGTAGGTATTGAAACAGACTGATGTGTTAGGATTAGGGTCATGGTAGAGGTGCTTATGTAGTTAAACAAAAAAATTAACATGAAAATATTGTTGGAAAAGCGCATTAACCTAATACTGAGAGGAAATTGATTTCACAAAGGATTTTGGAAAAAACAGTTACTGACCTGTTTCTTTATCATTAAAGATCGATTTTTAAAGGATGCAGATGATGAATTCAATAAGTCTGTTTCAAAATTGCTCTGAAGTGATCTGAATGTAACATATCTCATTACTGTATTCCTGCCAGGTGATGGAGGGGATGTTGTTTTTTGAACTGCTGTTGTGGTTGTTGAAGGTGCGGTCGTGTTGAATGGAAGGGCTGTGGTGGGTGGTGGAGCTGTGGTGGTTGATGGAGTAGTGGCCGTCGCAGTTGGTGGGGCAGTGGTGTTTGTTGGAGGAGCGGTGGTGGTGGTTCGTGGGGCTGTGGTGGTTGATGGAGGTGCGGTTGTGCTAACTGGTTGGGCTGTGGTGGTTGGTGGGGAAGTGGTGGAAGAAGGGGCTGTTGTGGTTGTTGGAGATGCAGTCGTGGTCGTTGATGCGGCTGTTGTGGTTGTTGGTGCTGCTGTTGTGGTTGTTAGAGCAGGTGTTGTGGATGTTGGAGCTGCAGTCGTGGTTGTTGGTGCGGGTGTTGTGGTTGTTGCTATTGTGGTTGTTGGAGTCGGTGTTGTTGTTGTTGGAGCTGCAGTCGTGGTTGTTGCTGCGGGTGTTGTGGTTGTTGGAGCTGCAGTCGTGGTTGTTTGTGCGGCTGTTGTGGTTGTTGGAGCTGCAATCGTGGTCGTTGGCGCAGCTGTTGTGGTTGTTGGTGTTGCTGTTGTGGTTGTTGCTGTTGTGGTTGTTGGAGCTGCAGTAGTGGTTGTTGCCTCTGCTGTTGTGGTTGTTGGAGCTGCAGTTATACTTGTTGGTGCGTTCGTTGTGGTTGTTGGTGCTGCTGTTGTGTTGTTTGGAGTGGCTGTTGTGTTTGTTTCAGCTGCGGTCGTGGTTGTTGGAGCTGCAGTTGTGGTCGTTGGTGCCGCTGTTGTGGTTGTTGCTGTTGGTGTTGTGGTTGTTGCTGTTGTGGTTGTTGGAGCCGGTGTTGTGGTTGTTGGAGCTGCAGTTGTGGTTGTTGGTGCGGCTGTTGTGGTTGTTGTACCAGGTGTTGTGGTTGTTGGAGCTGCAGTCGTAGTTGTTCCTGCGGGTGTTGTGGTTGTTGGAGATGCAGTCGTGCTTGGTGCATTCGTTGTGGTCCTTGGTGCTGCTGTTGTGGTTGTTGGAGCAGGTGTTGTGGTTGTTGGTGCGGCTGTTGTGGTTGTTGGTGCTGCTGTTGTGGTTGTTGGTGCTGCAGTCATGGTTGTTGCTGCAGTGGTTGTTGATGTTGGAGCTGCAGTCATGGTTGTTGGTGCGGCTGTTGTGGTTGTTGTATCAGGTGTTGTGATTGTTGGAGCTGCTGTCGTGGTTGTTGGTGCGGTTGTTGTGGTTGTTGTACCAGGTGTTGTGGTTGTTGGAGCTGCAATCGTAGTTGTTCCTGCGGGTGTTGCTGTTGTTGGAGCTGCAGTCGTGGTTGTTGGAGCAGGTGTTGTGGTTGTTGTAGCAAGTGTTGTGGTTGTTGGAGCTGCAGTCGTGGTTGTTGGCGCGGGTGTTGTGGTTGACGGTGTTGCTGTTGTGGTTGTTGCATTTGTGTTTGTTGGAGCCGGTGTTGTGGTTGTTGGAGCAGCAGTCGTTGTTGTTGCTGCGGGTGTTGTGGTTGTTGGAGATGCAGTCGTGGTTGTTGGTGCGGCTGTTGTGCTTGTTGGAGCTGCAGTCGTGGTTGTTGGTGCGGTTGTTGTGGTTGTTGCTGTTGTGGTTGTTGGAGTTGGTGTTGTTGTTGTTGGAGCTGCAGTCGTGGTTGTTGGAGCAGGTGTTGTGGTTGTTGGTGCGGCTGTTGTGGTTGTTGGTGCTTCTGTTGTGGTTGTTGGTGCTGCTGTTTTGGTTGTTGTAGCAAGTGTTGTGGTTGTTGGAGATGCAGTCGTGGTTGTTGGCCTGTGGTGTTGTGGTTGATGGTGTTGCTGTTGTGGTTGTTGCATTGGTGTTTGTTGGAGCGGTGTTGTGGTTGTTGGAGAAGCAGTCGTGGTTGTTGCTGCGGGTGTTGTGGTTGTTGGAGATGCAGTCGTGGTTGTTGGTGCGGCTGTTGTGGTTGTTGGAGCTGCAGTCGTGGTTGTTGGAGCAGGTGTAGTGGTTGTTGGTGCGGCTGTTGTGGTTGTTGGTGCTTCTGTTGTGGTTGTTGGTGCTGCTGTTTTGGTTGTTGTAGCAAGTGTTGTGGTTGTTGGAGATGCAGTCGTGGTTGTTGGCGCGGGTGTTGTGGTTGATGGTGTTGCTGTTGTGGTTGTTGCATTGGTGTTTGTTGGAGCCGGTGTTGTGGTTGTTGGAGAAGCAGTCGTGGTTGTTGCTGCGGGTGTTGTGGTTGTTGGAGATGCAGTCGTGGTTGTTGGTGCGGCTGTTGTGGTTGTTGGAGCTGTAGTCGTGGTTGTTGGTGCGGTTGTTGTGGTTGTTGCTGTTGTGGTTGTTGGAGTTGGTGTTGTTGTTGGTGGAGCTGCAGTCGTGGTTGTTGGAGCAGGTGTTGTGGTTGTTGGAGAAGCAGTCGTGGTTGTTGCTGTGGGTGTTGTGGTTGTTGGAGATGCAGTCGTGGTTGTTGGTGCGGCTGTTGTGGTTGTTGCTGTTGTGGTTGTTGGAGTCGGTGTTGTGGTTGTTGGAGATGCAGTTGTGGTTGTTGCCTCGGCTGTTATGGTTGTTTGTGCTGCTGTTGTGGTTGTTGGTGCGGCTGTTGTGGTTTTGGGAGATGCAGTAGTGGATGTTGGTGCGGCTGTTGTGGTTGTTGGAGCTGCAGTCGTGGTTGTTGCCTCGGCTGTTGTGGTTGTTGGTGATGCTGTTGTGGTTGTTTGTGCTGCTGTTGTGGTTGTTGGTGCCGCTGTTGTGGTTGTGGGAGATGCAGTAGTGGATGTTGGTGCGGCTGTTGTGGTTGTGGGAGATGCAGTAGTGGATGTTGTTGCGGCTGTTGTTGTTGTTGGAGCTGCAGTCGTGGTTGTTGGTGCGGCTGTTGTGGTTGTTGCTGTTGTGGTTGTTGGAGTCGGTGTTGTGGTTGATGGAGATGCAGTCGTGGTTGTTGCCTCGGCTGTTGTGGTTGTTGGTGATGCTGTTGTGGTTGTTTGTGCTGCTGTTGTGGTTGTTGGTGCCGCTGTTGTGGTTGTGGGAGATGCAGTAGTGGATGTTGGTGCGGCTGTTGTGGTCGTTGGAGATGCAGTCGTGGTTGTTGGTGCGGCTGTTGTGGTTGTTGCTGTTGTGGTTGTTGGAGTCGGTGTTGTGGTTGTTGGAGATGCAGTCGTGGTTGTTGCCTCGGCTGTTGTGGTTGTTTGTGCTGCTGTTGTGGTTGTTGCTGCTGTGGTTGTTGGAGCCGGTGTTGTGGTTGTTGGAGCTGCAGTTGTGGTCGTTGGTGCGGCTGTTGTGGTTGTTGCTGTTGCTGTTGTGGTTGTTGCCTCGGCTGTTGTGGTTGTTGGTGATGCTGTTGTGGTTGTTTGTGCTGTTGTTGTGGTTGTTTGTGCTGCTGTTGTGGTTGTTGGAGCCGCTGTTGTGGTTGTTGGAGCCGGTGTTGTGGTTGTTGGAGATGCAGTCGTGGTTGTTGTTGCGGCTGTTGTGGTTGTTGGTGCTGCTGTTGTGGTGGTTGGTGCCGCTGTTGTGGTTGTGGGAGATGCAGTAGTGGATGTTGGTGCGGCTGTTGTGGTTGTTTGAGATGCAGTCGTGGGTGTTGGTGCGGCTGTTGTTGTTGTTGGAGCTGCAGTCGTGGTTGTTGCTGTTGCTGTTGTGGTTGTTGGAGTCGGTGTTGTGGTTGTGGGAGCTGCAGTTGTAGTTGTTGCTGTTGGTGTTGTGGTTGTTGGAGCTGCAGTCGTGGTTGTTGGTGCGGCTGTTGTGGTTGTTGTTGTTGTGGTTGTTGGAGTCGGTGTTGTGGTTGTTGGAGATGCAGTCGTGGCTGTTGCCTCGGCTGTTGTGGTTGTTGGTGATGCTGTTGTGGTGGTTGCTGACGCTGATGTGGTTGTTGGTGATGCTGTTGTGGTTGTTTGTGCTGCTGTTGTGGTTGTTGGTGCCGCTGTTGTGGTTGTGGGAGATGCAGTTGTGGTTGTTGCCTCGGCTGTTGTGGTTGTTGGTGCTGCTGTTGTGGTGGTTGCTGACGCTGATGTGGTTGTTGGTGATGCTGTTGTGGTTGTTTGTGCTGCTGTTGTGGTTGTTGGTGCCGCTGTTGTGGTTGTGGGAGATGTAGTAGTGGATATTGTTGCGGCTGTTGTGGTTGTTGGAGTTGCAGTCGTGGTTGTTGGTGCGGCTGTTGTGGTTGTTGCTGTTGTGGTTGTTGGAGCTGCAGTCGTGGTTGTTGGTGCGGCCGTTGTCGTTGTTGATGTTGTGGTTGTTGGAGTCGGTGTTGTTGTTGTTGGAGCTGCAGTCGTGGTTGTTGCTTCGGCTGTTGTGGATGTTGGTGCGGCTGTTGTGGTTGTGGGAGATGCAGTCGTGGTTGTTGGTGCGGCTGTTGTGGTTGTTGCTGTTGTGGTTGTTGGAGTCGGTGTTGTTGTTGTTGGAGCTGCAGTCGTGGTTGTTGCTGTGGCTGTTGTGGTTGTTGGAACTGCAGTCGTGGTTGTTGTTGTTGCTGTTGTGGTTGTTGGAGTCGGTGTTGTTGTTGTTGGAGCTGCAGTTGTAGTTGTTGCTGTGGGTGTTGTGGTTGTTGGAGCTGCAGTCGTGGTTGTTGGTGCCGCTGTTGTGGTTGTTGCTGTTGTGGTTGTTGGAGTCGGTGTTGTGGTTGTTGAAGATGCAGTCGTGGTGGTTGCTGACGCTGTTGTGGTTGTTGGTGATGATGTTGTGGTTGTTTGTGCTGCTGTTGTGGTTGTTGGTGCCGCTGTTGTGGTTGTGGGAGATGCAGTAGTGGTTGTTGCCTCGGCTGTTGTGGTTGTTGGTGCTGCTGTTGTGGTGGTTGCTGACGCTGATGTGGTTGTTGGTGATGCTGTTGTGGTTGTTTGTGCTGCTGTTGTGGTTGTTGGTGCCGCTGTTGTGGTTGTGGGAGATGCAGTAGTGGGTGTGGGTGCGGCTGTTGTGGTTGTTGGAGCTGCAGTAGTGGTGGTTGCTGACGCTGTTGTGGTTGTTGGTGATGCTGTTGTGGTTGTTTGTGCTGCTGTTGTGGTTGTTGGTGCCGCTGTTGTGGTTGTGGGAGATGCAGTAGTGGTTGTTGCCTCGGCTGTTTTGGTTGTTGGTGCTGCCGTTGTGGTGGTTGCTGACGCTGATGTGGTTGTTGGTGATGCTGTTGTGGTTGTTGGTGATGCTGTTGTGGTTGTTTGTGCTGCTGTTGTGGTTGTAGGTGCCGCTGTTGTGGTTGTTGGAGATGCAGTAGTGGATGTTGGTGCGGCTGTTGTGGTTGTTGGAGCTGCAGTCGTGGTTGTTGGTGCGGCTGTTGTGGTTGTTGCTGTTGTGGTTGTTGGAGCTGCAGTCGTGGTTGTTGGTGCGGCTGTTGTGGTTGTTGATGTTGTGGTTGTTGGAGTCGGTGTTGTTGTTGTTGGAGCTGCAGTGGTGGTTGTTGCCTCGGCTGTTGTGGATGTTGGTGCGGCTGTTGTGGTTGTTGGAGATGCAGTCGTGGTTGTTGGTGCGGCTGTTGTGGTTGTTGGTGCTGCTGTTGTGGTGGTTGCAGACGCTGATGTGGTTGTTGGTGATGCTGTTGTGGTTGTTGGTGATGCTGTTGTGGTTGTTTGTGCTGCTGTTGTGGTTGTTGGTGCCGCTGTTGTGGTTGTTGGAACTGCAGTCGTGGTTGTTGCTGTTGCTGTTGTGGTTGTTGGAGTCGGTGTTGTGGTTGTTGGAGCTGCAGTTGTAGTTGTTGCTGTGGGTGTTGTGGTTGTTGGAGCTGCAGTCGTGGTTGTTGGTGCGGCTGTTGTGGTTGTTGCTGTTGTGGTTGTTGGAGTCGGTGTTGTGGTTGTTGGAGATGCAGTTGTGGTGGTAGCTGACGCTGTTGTGGTTGTTGGTGCTGCTGTTGTGGTGGTTGCTGACGCTGATGTGGTTGTTGGTGATGCTGTTGTGGTGGTTGCTGACGCTGATGTGGTTGTTGGTGATGCTGTTGTGGTTGTTTGTGCTGCTGTTGTGGTTGTTGGTGCGGCTGTTGTGGTTGTTGGAGATGCAGTCGTGGTTGTTGGTGCGGCTGTTGTGGTTGTTGCTGTTGTGGTTGTTGGAGTCGGTGTTGTGGTTGTTGGAGATGCAGTCGTGGTTGTTGCCTCGGCTGTTGTGGTTGTTGGTGAGGCTGTTGTGGTTGTTGGTGCCGCTGTTGTGGATGTTGGACCCGGTGTTGTGGTTGTTGGAGATGCAGTCGTGGTTATTGCCTCGGCTGTTGTGGTTGTTGGTGCGGCTGTTGTTGTTGTTGGAGCTGCAGTTGTGGTGGTTGCTGACGCTGATGTGGTTGTTGGTGATGCTGTTGTGGTTGTTTGTGCTGCTGTTGTGGTTGTTGGTGCCGCTGTTGTGGTTGTGGGAGATGCAGTAGTGGATGTTGTTGCGGCTGTTGTGGTTGTTGGAGCTGCAGTCGTGGTTGATGGTGCGGCTGTTGTGGTTGTTGGAGCTGCAGTCGTGGTTGATGGTGCGGCTGTTGTGGTTGTTGCTGTTGTGGTTGTTGGAGTCGGTGTTGTGGTTGTTGGAGATGCAGTCGTGGTTGTTGCCTCGGCTGTTGTGGTTGTTGGTGATGCTGTTGTGGTTGTTTGTGCTGCTGTTGTGGTTGTTGGTGCCGCTGTTGTGGTTGTGGGAGATGCAGTAGTGGATGTTGTTGCGGCTGTTGTGGTTGTCCGAGCTGCAGTCGTGGTTGTTGGTGCGGCTGTTGTGGTTGTTGCTGTTGTGGTTGTTGGAGTCGGTGTTGTGGTCGTTGGAGATGCAGTCGTGGTTGTTGCCTCGGCTGTTGTGGTTGTTGGTGATGCTGTTGTGGTTGTTTGTGCTGCTGTTGTGGTTGTTGGTGCCGCTGTTGTGGTTGTTGGAGCCGGTGTTGTGGTTGTTGGAGATGCAGTCGTGGTTGTTGTTGCGGCTGTTGTGGTTGTTTGAGATGCAGTCGTGGGTGTTGGTGCGGCTGTTGTTGTTGTTGTTGTTGTGGTTGTTGGAGTCGGTGTTGTGGTTGTTGGAGATGCAGTCGTGGCTGTTGCCTCGGCTGTTGTGGTTGTTGGTGATGCTGTTGTGGTTGTTTGTGCTGCTGTTGTGGTTGTTGGTGCCGCTTTTGTGGTTGTGGGAGATGCAGTTGTGGTTGTTGCCTCGGCTGTTGTGGTTGTTGGTACTGCTGTTGTGGTGGTTGCTGACGCTGATGTGGTTGTTGGTGATGCTGTTGTGGTTCTTTGTGCTGCTGTTGTGGTTGTTGGAGCTGCAGTCGTGGTTGTTGGTGTGGCTGTTGTGGTTGTTGCTGTTGTGGTTGTTGGAGATGCAGTCTTGGTTGTTGCCTCGGCTGTTGTGGTTGGTGGTGATGCTGTCGTGGTTGTTTGTGCTGCTGTTGTGGTTGTTGGTGCCGCTGTTGTGGTTGTGGGAGATGCAGTAGTGGATGTTGTTGCGGCTGTTGTGGTTGTTGGAGCAGCAGTCGTGGTTGTTGGTGCGGCTGTTGTGGTTGTTGATGTTGTGGTTGTTTGAGTCGGTGTTGTTGTTGTTGAAGCTGCAGTCGTGGTTGTTGCCTCGGCTGTTGTGGATGTTGGTGCGGTTGTTGTGGTTGTTGGAGATGCAGTCGCGGTTGTTGGTGCGGCTGTTGTGGTTGTTGCTGCTGTGGTTGTTGGAGTCGGTGTTGTTGTTGTTGGAGCTGCAGTCGTGGTTGTTTGTGCTGCTGTTGTGGTTGTTGGTGCCGCTGTTGTGGTTGTGGGAGATGCAGTAGTGGTTGTTGCCTCGGCTGTTGTGGTTGTTGGTGCTGCTGTTGTGGTGGCTGCTGACGCTGATGTGGTTGTTGGTGATGCTGTTGTGGTTGTTGGTGATGCTGTTGTGGTTGTTTGTGCTGCTGTTGTGGTTGTTGGTGCTGCTGTTGTGGTTGTGGGATATGGAGTAGTGGTTGTTGCCTCGGCTGTTGTGGATGTTGGTGCGGCTTTTGTGGTTGTTGGAGCTGCAGTCGTGGTTGTTGGTGGGGCTGTTGTGGTTGTTGGAGATGCAGTCGTGGTTGTTGCCTTGGCTGTTGTGGTTGTTGGTGATGCTGTTGTGGTTGTTTGTGCTGCTGTTGTGGTTGTTGGTGCCGCTGTTGTGGTTGTTGGAGATGCAGTCGTGGTTGTTGCCTCGGCTGTTGTGGTTGTTGGTGCTGCTGTTGTGGTGGCTGCTGACGCTGATGTGGTTGTTGGTGATGCTGTTGTGGTTGTTGGTGATGCTGTCGTGGTTGTTTGTGCTGCTGTTGTGGTTGTTGGTGCCGCTGTTGTGGTTGTGGGAGATGCAGTAGTGGATGTTGTTGCGGTTGTTGTGGTTGTTGGAGCTGCAGTCGTGGTTGTTGGTGCGGCTGTTGTGGTTGTTGATGTTGTGGTTGTTGGAGTCGGTGTTGTTGTTGTTGAAGCTGCAGTCGTGGTTGTTGCCTCGGCTGTTGTGGATGTTGGTGCGGCTGTTGTGGTTGTTGGTGCGGCTGTTGTGGTTGTTGGAGATGCAGTCGTGGTTGTTGGTGCGGCTGTTGTGGTTGTTGCTGCTGTCGTTGTTGGAGTCGGTGTTGTTGTTGTTGGAGCTGCAGTCGTGGTTGTTGGTGCGGCTGTTGTGGTTGTTTGAACTGCAGTCGTGGTTGTTGCTGTTGCTGTTGTGGTTGTTGGAGTCGGTGTTGTTGTTGTTGGAGCTGCAGTTGTAGTTGTTGCGGTGGGTGTCGTGGTTGTTGGAGCTGCAGTCGTGGTTGTTGGTGCGGCTGTTGTGGTTGTTGTTGTTGTGGTTGTTGGAGTCGGTGTTGTGGTTGTTGGAGATGCAGTCGTGGTGGTTGCTGACGCTGTTGTGGTTGTTTGTGCTGCTGTTGTGGTTGTTGGTGCCGCTGTTGTGGTTGTGGGAGATGCAGTAGTGGTTGTTGCCTCGGCTGTTGTGGTTGTTGGTGCTGCTGTTGTGGTGGTTGCTGACGCTGATGTGGTTGTTGGTGATGCTGTTGTGGTTGTTTGTGCTGCTGTTGTGGTTGTTGGTGCCACTGTTGTGGTTGTAGGAGATGCAGTAGTGGGTGTTGGTGCGGCTTTTGTGGTTGTTGGAGCTGCAGTCGTGGTGGTTGCTGACGCTGTTGTGGTTTTTGGTGATGCTGTTGTGGTTGTTGGTGCTGCTGTTGTGGTTGTTGGTGCCGCTGTTGTGGTTGTGGGAGATGCAGTCGTGGTTGTTGCCTCGGCTGTTGTGGTTGTTGGTGCTGCTGTTGTGGTGGCTGCTGACGCTGATGTGGTTGTTGGTGATGCTGTTGTGGTTGTTTGTGCTGCTGTTGTGGTTGTTGGTGTCGCTGTTGTGGTTGTGGGAGATGCAGTAGTGGGTGTTGGTGCGGCTGTTGTGGTTGTTGGAGCTGCAGTCGTGGTGGTTGCTGACGCTGTTGTGGTTGTTGGTGATGCTGTTGTGGTTGTTTGTGCTGCTTTTGTGGTTGTTGGTGCCGCTGTTGTGGTTGTGGGAGATGCAGTAGTGGTTGTTGCCTCGGCTGTGGTGGTTGTTGGTGCTGCTGTTGTGGTGGCTGCTGACGCTGATGTGGTTGTTGGTGATGCTGTTGTGGTTGTTGGTGATGCTGTTGTGGTTGTTTGTGCTGCTGTTGTGGTTGTTGGTGCCGCTGTTGTGGTTGTGGGATATGCAGTCGTGGTTATTGCCTCGGCTGTTGTGGTTGTTGGTGCGGCTGTTGTTGTTGTTGGAGCTGCAGTCGTGGTTGTTGCTGACGCTGATGTGGTTGTTGGTGATGCTGTTGTGGTTGTTTGTGCTGCTGTTGTGGTTGTTGCTGACGCTGATGTGGTTGTTGGTGATGCTGTTGTTGTTATTTGTGCTGCTGTTGTGGTTGTTGGTGCCGCTGTTGTGGTTGTGGGAGATGCAGTAGTGGATGTTGGTGCGGCTGTTGTGGTTGTTGGAGCTGCAGTCGTGGTTGTTGGTGCGGCTGTTGTGGTTGTTGCTGTTGTGGTTGTTGGAGTCGGTGTTGTGGTTGTTGGAGATGCAGTCGTGGTTGTTGCCTCGGCTGTTGTGGTTGTTGGTGATGCTGTTGTGGTTGTTTGTGCTGCTGTTTTGGTTGTTGGTGCCGCTGTTGTGGTTGTCGGAGATGCAGTAGTGGATGTTGTTGTGGCTGTTGTGGTTGTTGGAGCTGCAGTTGTGGTTGTTGGTGCGGCTGTTGTGGTTGTTGCTGTTGTGGTTGTTGGAGTCGGTGTTGTTGTTGTTGGAGCTGCAGTCGTGGTTGTTGCCTCGGCTGTTGTGGATGTTGGTGCGGCTGTTGTGGTTGTTCGAGATGCAGTCGTGGTTGTTGGTGCGGCTGTTGTGGTTGTTGCTGTTGTGGTTGTTGGAGTCGGTGTTGCGGTTGTTGGAGATGCAGTCGTGGTTGTTGCCTCGGCTGTTGTGGTTGTTGGTGATGCTGTTGTGGTTGTTGGTGCCGCTGTTGTGGATGTTGGACCCGGTGTTGTGGTTGTTGGAGATGCAGTCGTGGTTATTGCCTCGGCTGTTGTGGTTGTTGGTGCGGCTGTTGTTGTGGTTGGAGCTGCAGTCGTGGTTGTTGCTGACGCTGATGTGGTTGTTGGTGATGCTGTTGTGGTTGTTTGTGCTGCTGTTGTGGTTGTTGCTGACGCCTGATGTGGTTGTTGGTGATGCTGTTGTGGTTGTTTTGTGCTGCTGTTGTGGTTGTTGGTGCCGCTGTTGTGGTTGTGGGAGATGCAGTAGTGGATGTTGGTGCGGCTGTTGTGGTTGTTGGAGCCGCAGTCGTGGTTGTTGGTGCTTGACTGTGGTGGTTGCTGTTGTGGTTGTTGGAGTCGGTGTTGTGGTTGTTGGAGATGCAGTCGTGGTTGTTGCCTCGGCTGTTGTGGTTGTTGGTGATGCTGTTGTGGTTGTTTGTGCTGCTGTTGTGGTTGTTGGTGCCGCTGTTGTGGTTGTGGGAGATGCAGTAGTGGATGTTGTTGCGGCTGTTGTGGTTGTTGGAGATGCAGTCGTGGTTGTTGGTGCTGCTGTTGTGGTTGTTGCTGTTGTGGTTGTTGGAGTCGGTGTTGTTGTTGTTGGAGCTGCAGTCGTGGTTGTTGCCTCGGCTGTTGTGGATGTTGGTGCGGCTGTTGTGGTTGTTGGAGATGCAGTCGTGGTTGTTGGTGCGGCTGTTGTGGTTGTTGCTGTTGTGGTTGTTGGAGTCGGTGTTGTGGTTGTTGGAGATGCAGTCGTGGTTGTTGCCTCGGCTGTTGTGGTTGTTGGTGATGCTGTTGTGGTTGTTGGTGCCGCTGTTGTGGTTGTTGGTGCCGCTGTTGTGGTTGTTGGAGCCGGTGTTGTGGTTGTTGGAGATGCAGTCGTGGTTATTGCCTCGGCTGTTGTGGTTGTTGGTGCGGCTGTTGTTGTTGTTGGAGCTGCAGTCGTGGTTGTTGCTGACGCTGATGTGGTTGTTGGTGATGCTGTTGTGGTTGTTTGTGCTGCTGTTGTGGTTGTTTGTGCTGCTGTTGTGGTTGTGGGAGATGCAGTAGTGGATGTTGTTGCGGCTGTTGTGGTTGTTGGAGCTGCAGTCGTGGTTGTTGGTACGGCTGTTGTGGTTGTTGCTGTTGTGGTTGTTGGAGTCGGTGTTGTGGTTGTTGGAGATGTAGTCGTGGTTGTTGCCTCGGCTGTTGTGGTTGTTGGTGATGCTGTTGTGGTTGTTGGTGCTGCTGTTGTGGTTGTTGGTGCCGCTGTTGTGGTTGTGGGAGATGCAGTAGTGGATGTTGTTGCGGCTGTTGTGGTTGTTGGAGCTGCAGTCATGGTTGTTGGTGCGGCTGTTGTGGTTGTTGCTGTTGTGGTTGTTGGAGTCGGTGTTGTTGTTGTTGGAGCTGCAGTCGTGGTTGTTGCCTCGGCTGTTGTGGATGTTGGTGCGGCTGTTGTGGTTGTTGGAGATGCAGTCGTGGTTGTTGGTGCGGCTGTTGTGGTTGTTGCTGTTGTGGTTGTTGGAGTCGGTGTTGTGGTTGTTGGAGATGCAGTCGTGGTTGTTGCCTCGGCTGTTGTGGTTGTTGGTGATGCTGTTGTGGTTGTTGGTGCCGCTGTTGTGGATGTTGGACCCGGTGTTGTGGTTGTTGGAGATGCAGTCGTGGTTATTGCCTCGGCTGTTGTGGTTGTTGGTGCGGCTGTTGTTGTTGTTTGTGCTGCTGTTGTGGTTGTTGCTGACGCTGATGTGGTTGTTGGTGATGCTGTTGTGGTTATTTGTTCTGCTGTTGTGGTTGTTGGTGCCGCTGTTGTGGTTGTGGGAGATGCAGTAGTGGATGTTGGTGCGGCTGTTGTGGTTGTTGGAGCTGCAGTCGTGGTTGTAGGTGCGGCTGTTGTGGTTGTTGCTGTTGTGGTTGTTGGAGTCGGTGTTGTGGCTGTTGGAGATGCAGTCGTGGTTGTTGTCTCGACTGTTGTGGTTGTTGGTGCTGCTGTTGTGGTGGTTGCTGACGCTGATGTGGTTGTTGGTGATGCTGTTGTGGTTGTTTGTGCTGCTGTTGTGGTTGTTGGTGCCGCTGTTGTGGTTGTGGGAGATGCAGTAGTGGATGTTGGAGTCGGTGTTGTGGTTGTTGGAGATGCAGTCGTGGTTGTTGCCTCGGTTGTTGTGGTTGTTTGTGCTGCTGTTGTGGTTGTTTGTGCTGCTGTTGTGGTTGTTGGTGCCGCTGTTGTGGTTGTGGGAGATGCAGTAGTGGTTGTGGGAGATGCAGTAGTGGTTGTTGTTTCGGCTGTTGTGGTTGTTGGAGCTGCAGTCGTGGTTGTTGGTGCGGCTGTTGTGGTTGTTGGAGTCGGTGTTGTTGTTGTTGGAGCTGCAGTCGTGGTTGTTACCTCGGCTGTTGTGGATGTTGGTGCGGCTGTTGTGGTTGTTGGAGATGCAGTCGTGGTTGTTGCCTCGGCTGTTGTGGTTATTGGAGATGCAGTCGTGGTTGTTGGTGCGGCTGTTGTGGTTGTTGCTGTTGTGGTTGTTGGAGTCGGTGTTGTGGTTGTTGGAGATGCAGTCGTGGTTGTTGTCTCGGCTGTTGTGGTTGTTGGTGCTGCTGTTGTGGTGGTTGCTGACGCTGATGTGGTTGTTGGTGATGCTGTTGTGGTTGTTTGTGCTGCTGTTGTGGTTGTTGGTGCCGCTGTTGTGGTTGAGGGAGATGCAGTAGTGGATGTTGGTGCGGCTGTTGTGGTTGTTGGAGCTGCAGTCGTGGTTGTTGGTGCGGCTGTTGTGGTTGTTGGAGCTGCAGTCGTGGTTGTTGGTGCGGCTGTTGTGGTTGTTGCTGTTGTGGTTGTTGGAGTCAGTGTTGTGGTTGTTGGAGATGCAGTCGTGGTTGTTGCCTCGGTTGTTGTGGTTGTTTGTGCTGCTGTTGTGGTTGTTGGTGCCGCTGTTGTGGTTGTCGGAGCTGCAGTCGTGGTTGTTGGTGCGGCTGTTGTGGTTGTTGCTGTTGTGGTTGTTGGAGTCGGTGTTGTTGTTGTTGGAGCTGCAGTCGTGGTTGTTACCTCGGCTGTTGTGGATGTTGGTGCGGCTGTCGTGGTTGTTGGAGATGCAGTCGTGGTTGTTGCCTCGGTTGTTGTGGTTGTTTGTGCTGCTGTTGTGGTTGTTTGTGCTGCTGTTGTGGTTGTTGGTGCCGCTGTTGTGGTTGTGGGAGATGCAGTAGTGGTTGTTGTTTCGGCTGTTGTGGTTGTCGGAGCTGCAGTCGTGGTTGTTGGTGCGGCTGTTGTGGTTGTTTCTGTTGTGGTTGTTGGCGTCGGTGTTGTTGTTGTTGGAGCTGCAGTCGTGGTTGTTGCTGCGGCTGTTGTGGTTGTTGCTGTTGTGGTTGTTGGAGTCGGTGTTGTGGTTGTTGGAGATGCAGTCGTGGTTGTTGCCTCGGCTGTTGTGGTTGTTGGTGATGCTGTTGTGGTTGTTGGTGCTGCTGTTGTGGTTGTTGGTGCCGCTGTTGTGGTTGTGGGAGATGCAGTAGTGGATGTTGTTGCGGCTGTTGTGGTTGTTGGAGCTGCAGTCATGGTTGTTGGTGCGGCTGTTGTGGTTGTTGCTGTTGTGGTTGTTGGAGTCGGTGTTGTTGTTGTTGGAGCTGCAGTCGTGGTTGTTGCCTCGGGTGTTGTGGATGTTGGTGCGGCTGTTGTGGTTGTTGGAGATGCAGTCGTGGTTGTTGCCTCGGGTGTTGTGGTTGTTGGTGCCGGTGTTGTGGATGTTGGACCCGGTGTTGTGGTTGTTGGAGATGCAGTCGTGGTTATTGCCTCGGCTGTTGTGGTTGTTGGTGCGGCTGTTGTGGTTGTTTGTGCTGCTGTTGTGGTTGTTGCTGACGCTGATGTGGTTGTTGGTGATGCTGTTGTGGTTATTTGTGCTGCTGTTGTGGTTGTTGGTGCCGCTGTTGTGGTTGTGGGAGATGCAGTAGTGGATGTTGTTGCGGCTGTTGTGGTTGTTGGAGCTGCAGTCGTGGTTGTTGGTGCGGCTGTTGTGGTTGTTGCTGTTGTGGTTGTTGGAGTCGGTGTTGTTGTTGTTGGAGCTGCAGTCGTGGTTGTTGCCTCGGGTGTTGTGGATGTTGGTGCGGCTGTTGTGGTTGTTGGAGATGCAGTCGTGGTTGATGGTGCGGCTGTTTTGGTTGTTGCTGTTGTGGTTGTTGGAGTCGGTGTTGTGGTTGTTGGAGATGCAGTCGTGGTTGTTGCCTCGGCTGTTGTGGTTGTTGGTGATGCTGTTGTGGTTGTTGGTGCCGCTGTTGTGGATGTTGGACCCGGTGTTGTGGTTGTTGGAGATGCAGTCGTGGTTATTGCCTCGGCTGCTGTGGTTGTTGGTGCGGCTGTTGTTGTTGTTGGAGCTGCAGTCGTGGTTGTTGCTGACGCTGATGTGGTTGTTGGTGATGCTGTTGTGGTTATTCGTGCTGCTGTTGTGGTTGTTGGTGCCGCTGTTGTGGTTGTGGGAGATGCAGTAGTGGATGTTGGTGCGGCTGTTGTGGTTGTTGGAGCTGCAGTCGTGGTTGTTGGTGCGGCTGTTGTGGTTGTTGCTGTTGTGGTTGTTGGAGTCGGTGTTGTTGTTGTTGGAGCTGCAGTTGTAGTTGTTGCTGTGGGTGTTGTGGTTGTTGGAGCTGCAGTCGTGGTTGTTGGTGCGGCTGTTGTGGTTGTTTCTGTTGTGGTTGTTGGAGTCGGTGTTGTGGTTGTTG
The DNA here is from genome assembly GCF_013358895.1 of Oreochromis aureus. Classification (NCBI taxonomy): domain Eukaryota; kingdom Metazoa; phylum Chordata; class Actinopteri; order Cichliformes; family Cichlidae; genus Oreochromis; species Oreochromis aureus. Next base: position 25,577 of record NW_024108816.1, read on the forward strand.
GAGATGCAGTCGTGGTGGTTGCTGACGCTGTTGTGGTTGTTGGTGATGCTGTTGTGGTTGTTTGTGCTGCTGTTGTGGTTGTTGGTGCCGCTGTTGTGGTTGTGGGAGATGCAGTAGTGGTTGTGTCCTCGGCTGTTGTGGTTGTTGGTGCTGCTGTTGTGGTGGTTGCTGACGCTGATGTGGTTGTTGGTGATGCTGTTGTGGTTGTTTGTGCTGCTGTTGTGGTTGTGGGAGATGCAGTAGTGGATGTTGGTGCGGCTTTTGTGGTTGTTGCTGTTGTGGTTGTTGGAGTCGGTGTTGTGGTTGTGGGAGATGCAGTAGTGGATGTTGTTGGCGGCTGTTGTGGTTGTTGGAGCTGCAGTCGTGGTTGTTGGTGTGGCTGTTGTGGTTGTTGGTGCGGCTGTTGTGGTTGTTGGTGCGGCTGTTGTGGTTGTTGCTGTTGTGGTTGTTGGAGTCGGTGTTGTGGTTGTTAGAGATGCAGTCGTGGTTGTTGCCTCGGCTGTTGTGGTTGTTGGTGATGCTGTTGTGGTTGTTTGTGCTGCTGTTGTGGTTGTTGGTGCCGCTGTTGTGGTTGTGGGAGATGCAGTAGTGGATGTTGGTGCGGCTGTTGTGGTTGTTGGAGATGCAGTCGTGGTTGTTGGTGCGGCTGTTGTGGCTGTTGCTGTTGTGGTTGTTGGAGTCGGTGTTGTTGTTGTTGGAGCTGCAGTCGTGGTTGTTGCCTCGGCTGTTGTGGTTGTTGGTGCTGCTTTTGTGGTTGTTGGTGCTGCTGTTGTGGTTGTTGGTGCCGCTGTTGTGGTTGTGGGAGATGCAGTAGTGGTTGTGTCCTCGGCTGTTGTGGTTGTTGGTGCTGCTGTTGTGGTGGTTGCTGACGCTGATGTGGTTGTTGGTGATGCTGTTGTGGTTGTTTGTGCTGCTGTTGTGGTTGTGGGAGATGCAGTAGTGGATGTTGGTGCGGCTTTTGTGGTTGTTGCTGTTGTGGTTGTTGGAGTCGGTGTTGTGGTTGTGGGAGATGCAGTAGTGGATGTTGTTGCGGCTGTTGTGGTTGTTGGAGCTGCAGTCGTGGTTGTTGGTGTGGCTGTTGTGGTTGTTGGTGCGGCTGTTGTGGTTGTTGGTGCGGCTGTTGTGGTTGTTGCTGTTGTGGTTGTTGGAGTCGGTGTTGTGGTTGTTAGAGATGCAGTCGTGGTTGTTGCCTCGGCTGTTGTGGTTGTTGGTGATGCTGTTGTGGTTGTTTGTGCTGCTGTTGTGGTTGTTGGTGCCGCTGTTGTGGTTGTGGGAGATGCAGTAGTGGATGTTGGTGCGGCTGTTGTGGTTGTTGGAGATGCAGTCGTGGTTGTTGGTGCGGCTGTTGTGGCTGTTGCTGTTGTGGTTGTTGGAGTCGGTGTTGTTGTTGTTGGAGCTGCAGTCGTGGTTGTTGCCTCGGCTGTTGTGGTTGTTGGTGCTGCTTTGTGGTTGTTGGTGCTGCTGTTGTGGTTGTTGGTGCCGCTGTTGTGGTTGTGGGAGATGCAGTAGTGGTTGTGTCCCCGGCTGTTGTGGTTGTTGGTGCTGCTGTTGTGGTGGTTGCTGACGCTGATGTGGTTGTTGGTGATGCTGTTGTGGTTGTTTGTGCTGCTGTTGTGGTTGTGGGAGATGCAGTAGTGGATGTTGGTGCGGCTTTTGTGGTTGTTGCTGTTGTGGTTGTTGGAGTCGGTGTTGTGGTTGTGGGAGATGCAGTAGTGGATGTTGTTGCGGCTGTTGTGGTTGTTGGAGCTGCAGTCGTGGTTGTTGGTGTGGCTGTTGTGGTTGTTGGTGCGGCTGTTGTGGTTGTTGGTGCGGCTGTTGTGGTTGTTGCTGTTGTGGTTGTTGGAGTCGGTGTTGTGGTTGTTAGAGATGCAGTCGTGGTTGTTGCCTCCGCTGTTGTGGTTGTTGGTGATGCTGTTGTGGTTGTTTGTGCTGCTGTTGTGGTTGTTGGTGCCGCTGTTGTGGTTGTGGGAGATGCAGTAGTGGATGTTGGTGCGGCTGTTGTGGTTGTTGGAGATGCAGTCGTGGTTGTTGGTGCGGCTGTTGTGGCTGTTGCTGTTGTGGTTGTTGGAGTCGGTGTTGTTGTTGTTGGAGCTGCAGTCGTGGTTGTTGCCTCGGCTGTTGTGGTTGTTGGTGCTGCTTTTGTGGTTGTTGGTGCTGCTGTTGTGGTTGTTGGTGCCGCTGTTGTGGTTGTGGGAGATGCAGTAGAGGATGTCGGTGCGGCTGTTGTGGTTGTTGGAGATGCAGTCGTGGTTGTTGGTGCGGCTGTTGTGGTTGTGGGAGATGCAGTCGTGGTTGTTGGTGATGCTGTTGTGGTTGTTTGTGCTGCTGTTGTGGTTGTTGGAGTCGGTGTTGTGTTTGTGGGAGATGCAGTAGTGGATGTTGTTGCGGCTGTTGTGGTTGTTGGAGCTGCAGTCGTGGTTGTTGGTGCGGCTGTTGTGGTTGTTGGAGCTGCAGTCGTGGTTGTTGGTGATGCTGTTGTGGTTGTTTGTGCTGCTTTTGTGGTTGTCGGTGCCGCTGTTGTGGTTGTGGGAGATGCCGTAGTGGATGTTGGTGCGGCTGTTGTGGTTGTTGGAGATGCAGTCGTGGTTGTTGGTGCGGCTGTTGTGGCTGTTGCTGTTGTGGTTGTTGGAGTCGGTGTTGTTGTTGTTGGAGGAGCAGTCGTGGTTGTTGCCTCGGCTGTTGTGGTTGTTGGTGCTGCTTTTGTGGTTGTTGGTGCTGCTGTTGTGGTTGTTGGTGCCGCTGTTGTGGTTGTGGGAGATGCAGTAGTGGATGTTGGTGCGGCTGTTGTGGTTGTTGGAGATGCAGTCGTGGTTGTTGGTGCGGCTGTTGTGGTTGTGGGAGATGCAGTAGTGGATGTTGTTGCGGCTGTTGTGGTTGTTGGAGCTGCAGTCGTGGTTGTTGGTGCGGCTGTTGTGGTTGTTGCTGTTGTGGTTGTTGGAGTCGGTGTTGTTGTTGTTGAAGCTGCAGTCGTAGTCGTTGCCTCGGCTGTTGTGGATGTTGGTGCGGCTGTTGTGGTTGTTGGAGATGCAGTCGTGGTTGTTGGTGCGGCTGTTGTGGTTGTTGCTGTTGTGGTTGTTGGAGTCGGTGTTGTGGTTGTTGGAGATGCAGTAGTGGTTGTTGCCTCGGCTGTTGTGGTTGTTTGTGCTGCTGTTGTGGTTGTTGGTGCCGCTGTTGTGGTTGTGGGAGATGCAGTAGTGGATGTTGGTGCGGCTGTTGTGGTTGTTTGTGCTGCTGTTGTGGTTGTTGGTGCCGCTGTTTTGGTTGTTTGTGCTGCTGTTGTGGTTGTTGGTGCCGCTGTTTTGGTTGTGGGAGATGCAGTAGTGGATGTTGGTGCGGCTGTTGTGGTTGTTGGAGCTGCAGTCGTGGTTGTTGCCTTGGCTGTTGTGGTTGTTGGTGCTGCTGTTGTGGTGGTTGCTGACGCTGATGTGGTTGTTGGTGATGCTGTTGTGGTTGTTTGTGCTGCTGTTGTTGTTGTTGGTGCCGCTGTTGTGGTTGTGGGAGATGCAGTAGTGGTTGTTGGAGCTGCAGTCGTGGTTGTTGGTGCGGCTGTTGTGGTTGTTGGAGCTGCAGTCGTGGTTGTTGGTGTGGCTGTTGTGGTTGTTGCTGTTGTGGTTGTTGGAGTCGGTGTTGTAGTTGTTGGAGATGCAGTCGTGGTTGTTGCCTCGGCTGTTGTGGTTGTTGGTGATGCTGTTGTGGTTGTTTGTGCTGCTGTTGTGGTTGTTGGTGCCGCTGTTGTGGTTGTGGGAGATGCAGTAGTGGATGTTGGTGCGGCTGTTGTGGTTGTTGGAGATGCAGTCGTGGTTGTTGGTGCGGCTGTTGTGGCTGTTGCTGTTGTGGTTGTTGGAGTCGGTGTTGTGGTTGTTGGAGATGCAGTCGTGGTTGTTGCCTCGGCTGTTGTGGTTGTTGGTGATGCTGTTGTGGTTGTTTGTGCTGCTGTTGTGGTTGTTGGTGCCGCTGTTGTGGTTGTGGGAGATGCAGTAGTGGATGTTGGTGCGGCTGTTGTGGTTGTTGGAGCTGCAGTCGTGGTTGTTGCCTCGGCTGTTGTGGTTGTTGGTGCTGCTTTTGTGGTTGTTGGTGCTGCTGTTGTGGTTGTTGGTGCCGCTGTTGTGGTTGTGGGAGATGCAGTAGTGGATGTTGGTGCGGCTGTTTTGGTTGTTTGTGCTGCTGTTGTGGTTGTTGGTGCGGCTGTTTTGGTTGTTTGTGCTGCTGTTGTGGTTGTTGGTGCCGCTGTTTTGGTTGTGGGAGATGCAGTAGTGGATGTTGGTGCGGCTGTTGTGGTTGTTGGAGCTGCAGTCGTGGTTGTTGCCTCGGCTGTTGTGGTTGTTGGTGCTGCTGTTGTGGTGGTTGCTGACGCTGATGTGGTTGTTGGTGATGCTGTTGTGGTTGTTTGTGCTGCTGTTGTGGTTGTTGGTGCCGCTGTTGTGGTTGTGGGAGATGCAGTAGTGGTTGTTGGAGCTGCAGTCGTGGTTGTTGGTGCGGCTGTTGTGGTTGTTGGAGCTGCAGTCGTGGTCGTTGCCTCGGCTGTTGTGGTTGTTGGTGCTGCTTTTGTGGTTGTTGGTGCTGCTGTTGTGGTTGTTGGTGCCGCTGTTGTGGTTGTGGGAGATGCAGTAGAGGATGTCGGTGCGGCTGTTGTGGTTGTTGGAGATGCAGTCGTGGTTGTTGGTGCGGCTGTTGTGGTTGTGGGAGATGCAGTCGTGGTTGTTGGTGATGCTGTTGTGGTTGTTTGTGCTGCTGTTGTGGTTGTTGGTGCCGCTGTTGTGGTTGTGGGAGATGCAGTAGTGGTTGTTGGAGCTGCAGTCGTGGTTGTTGGTGTGGCTGTTGTGGTTGTTGCTGTTGTGGTTGTTGGAGTCGGTGTTGTAGTTGTTGGAGATGCAGTCGTGGTTGTTGCCTCGGCTGTTGTGGTTGTTGGTGATGCTGTTGTGGTTGTTTGTGCTGCTGTTGTGGTTGTTGGTGCCGCTGTTGTGGTTGTGGGAGATGAAGTAGTGGTTGTTGGAGCTGCAGTCGTGGTTGTTGGTGCGGCTGTTGTGGTTGTTGGAGCTGCAGTCGTGGTTGTTGGTGTGGCTGTTGTGGTTGTTGGAGCTGCAGTCGTGGTTGTTGGTGCTGCTGTTGTGGTTGTGGGAGATGCAGTAGTGGATGTTGGTGCGGCTGTTGTGGTTGTTTGTGCTGCTGTTGTGGTTGTTGGTGCCGCTGTTTTGGTTGTTTGTGCTGCTGTTGTGGTTGTTGGTGCCGCTGTTTTGGTTGTGGGAGATGCAGTAGTGGATGTTGGTGCGGCTGTTGTGGTTGTTGGAGCTGCAGTCGTGGTTGTTGCCTCGGCTGTTGTGGTTGTTGGTGCTGCTGTTGTGGTGGTTGCTGACGCTGATGTGGTTGTTGGTGATGCTGTTGTGGTTGTTTGTGCTGCTGTTGTGGTTGTTGGTGCCGCTGTTGTGGTTGTGGGAGATGCAGTAGTGGTTGTTGGAGCTGCAGTCGTGGTTGTTGGTGCGGCTGTTGTGGTTGTTGGAGCTGCAGTCGTGGTTGTTGGTGTGGCTGTTGTGGTTGTTGCTGTTGTGGTTTGTGGAGTCGGTGTTGTAGTTGTTGGAGATGAGGTCGTGGTTGTTGCCTCGGCTGTTGTGGTTGTTGGTGATGCTGTTGTGGTTGTTTGTGCTGCTGTTGTGGTTGTTGGTGCCGCTGTTGTGGTTGTGGGAGATGCAGTAGTGGATGTTGGTGCGGCTGTTGTGGTTGTTGGAGCTGCAGTCGTGGTTGTTGCCTCGGCTGTTGTGGTTGTTGGTGCTGCTTTTGTGGTTGTTGGTGCTGCTGTTGTGGTTGTTGGTGCCGCTGTTGTGGTTGTGGGAGATGCAGTAGTGGATGTTGGTGCGGCTGTTGTGGTTGTTTGTGCTGCTGTTGTGGTTGTTGGTGCCGCTGTTTTGGTTGTTTGTGCTGCTGTTGTGGTTGTTGGTGCCGCTGTTTTGGTTGTGGGAGATGCAGTAGTGGATGTTGGTGCGGCTGTTGTGGTTGTTGGAGCTGCAGTCGTGGTTGTTGCCCTCGGCTGTTGTGGTTGTTGGTGCTGCTGTTGTGGTGGTTGCTGACGCTGATGTGGTTGTTGGTGATGCTGTTGTGGTTGTTTGTGCTGCTGTTGTGGTTGTTGGTGCCGCTGTTGTGGTTGTGGGAGATGCAGTAGTGGTTGTTGGAGCTGCAGTCGTGGTTGTTGGTGCGGCTGTTGTGGTTGTTGGAGCTGCAGTCGTGGTTGTTGGTGTGGCTGTTGTGGTTGTTGCTGTTGTGGTTGTTGGAGTCGGTGTTGTAGTTGTTGGAGATGCAGTCGTGGTTGTTGCCTCGGCTGTTGTGGTTGTTGGTGATGCTGTTGTGGTTGTTTGTGCTGCTGTTGTGGTTGTTGGTGCCGCTGTTGTGGTTGTGGGAGATGCAGTAGTGGATGTTGGTGCGGCTGTTGTGGTTGTTGGAGATGCAGTCGTGGTTGTTGGTGCGGCTGTTGTGGCTGTTGCTGTTGTGGTTGTTGGAGTCGGTGTTGTGGTTGTTGGAGATGCAGTCGTGGTTGTTGCCTCGGCTGTTGTGGTTGTTGGTGATGCTGTTGTGGTTGTTTGTGCTGCTGTTGTGGCTGTTGGTGCCGCTGTTGTGGTTGTGGGAGATGCAGTAGTGGATGTTGGTGCGGCTGTTGTGGTTGTTGGAGCTGCAGTCGTGGTTGTTGCCTCGGCTGTTGTGGTTGTTGGTGCTGCTTTTGTGGTTGTTGGTGCTGCTGTTGTGGTTGTTGGTGCCGCTGTTGTGGTTGTGGGAGATGCAGTAGTGGATGTTGGTGTGGCTGTTGTGGTTGTTGGAGATGCAGTCGTGGTTGTTGGTGCGGCTGTTGTGGTTGTGGGAGATGCAGTAGTGGATGTTGTTGCGGCTGTTGTGGTTGTTGGAGCTTCAGTCGTGCTTGTTGGTGCGGCTGTTGTGGTTGTTGCTGTTGTGGTTGTTGGAGTCGGTGTTGTTGTTGTTGGAGCTGCAGTCGTGGTCGTTGCCTCGGCTGTTGTGGATGTTGGTGCGGCTGTTGTGGTTGTTGCTGTTGTGGTTGTTGGAGTCGGTGTTGTGGTTGTTGGAGATGCAGATGTGGTTGTTGCCTCAGCTGTTGTGGTTGTTGGTGCTGCTGTTGTGGTGGTTGCTGACGCTGATGTGGTTGTGGGTGATGCTGTTGTGGTTGTTTGTGCTGCTGTTGTGGTTGTTTGTGCTGCTGTTGTGGTTGTTGGTGCGGCTGTTGTGGTTGTTGCTGTTGTGGTTGTTGGAGTCGGTGTTGTGGTTGTTGGAGATGCAGTAGTGGTTGTTGCCTCAGCTGTTGTGGTTGTTGGTGCTGCTGTTGTGGTGGTTGCTGACGCTGATGTGGTTGTGGGTGATGCTGTTGTGGTTGTTTGTGCTGCTGTTGTGGTTGTTTGTGCTGCTGTTGTGGTTGTTGGTGCGGCTGTTGTGGTTGTTGCTGTTGTGGTTGTTGGAGTCGGTGTTGTGGTTGTTGGAGATGCAGTAGTGGTTGTTGCTTCGGCTGTTGTGGTTGTTGGTGCTGCTGTTGTGGTGGTTGCTGACGCTGATGTGGTTGTTGGTGATGCAGTAGTGGATGTTGGTGCGGCTGTTGTGGTTGTTGGAGATGCAGTCGTGGTTGTTGGTGCGGCTGTTGTGGCTGTTGCTGTTGTGGTTGTTGGAGTCGGTGTTGTTGTTGTTGGAGCTGCAGTCGTGGTTGTTGCCTCGGCTGTTGTGGTTGTTGGTGCTGCTTTTGTGGTTGTTGGTGCTGCTGTTGTGGTTGTTGGTGCCGCTGTTGTGGTTGTGGGAGATGCAGTAGTGGATGTTGGTGCGGCTGTTGTGGTTGTTGCTGTTGTGGTTGTTGGAGTCGGTGTTGTGGTTGTTGGAGATGCAGTAGTGGTTGTTGCCTCAGCTGTTGTGGTTGTTGGTGCTGCTGTTGTGGTGGTTGCTGACGCTGATGTGGTTGTGGGTGATGCTGTTGTGGTTGTTTGTGCTGCTGTTGTGGTTGTTTGTGCTGCTGTTGTGGTTGTTGGTGCCGCGGTTTTGGTTGTGGGAGATGCAGTAGTGGATGTTGCCTCAGCTGTTGTGGATGTTGGTGCGGCTGTTGTGGTTGTTGGAGATGCAGTCGTGGTTGTTGGAGCTGCAATCATCATCGTGGGTGCGGCTGTTGTGGTTGTTGCTGTTGCTGTTGTGGTTGTTGCTGTTGTGGTTGTTGGAGCCGGTGTTGTGGTTGTTGGAGCTGTAGCTGTGGTTGTTGGTGCTGCTGTTGTGGTGGTTGCTGACGCTGATGTGGTTGTTGGTGATGCTGTTGTGGTTGTTTGTGCTGCTGTTGTGGTTGTTGGTGCCGCTTTTGTGGTTGTGGGAGATGCAGTAGTGGATGTTGGTGCGGCTGTTGTGGTTGTTGGAGCTGCAGTCGTGGTTGTTGGTGCGGCTGTTGTGGTTGTTGCTGTTTTGGTTGTTGGAGTCGGTGTTGTGGTTGTTGGAGATGCAGTCGTGGTTGTTGCCTCGGCTGTTGTGGATGTTGGTGCGGCTGTTGTGGTTGTTGGAGATGCAGTCGTGGTTGTTGGTGCGGCTGTTGTGGTTGTTGCTGTTGTGGTTGTTGGAGTCGGTGTTGTGGTTGTTGGAGATGCAGTCGTGGTTGTTGCTGCGGCTGTTGTGGTTGTTGGAACTGCAGTCGTGGTTGTTTGTGCTGCTGTTGTGGTTGTTGGAGCCGGTGTTGTGGTTGTTGGAGCTGTAGCTGTGGTTGTTGGTGCTGCTGTTGTGGTTGTTGCTGTTGCTGATGTGGTTGTTGGTGATGCTGTTGTGGTTGTTTGTGCTGCTGTTGTGGTTGTTGGTGCCGCTGTTGTGGTTGTGGGAGATGCAGTAGTGGATGTTGGTGCGGCTGTTGTGGTTGTTGGAGCTTCAGTCGTGGTTGTTGGTGCGGCTGTTGTGGTTGTTGCTGTTGTGGTTGTTGGAGTCGGGGTTGTGGTTGTTGGAGATGCAGTCGTGGTTGTTGCCCTCGGCTGTTGTGGTTGTTGGTGATGCTGTTGTGGTTGTTTGTGATGCTGTTGTGGTTGTTGGTGCCGCTGTTGTGGTTGTGGGAGATGCAGTAGTGGATGTTGGTGCGGCTGTTGTGGTTGTTGGAGCTGCAGTCGTGGTTGTTGCTGTTGCTGTTGTGGTTGTTGGAGTCGGTGTTGTTGTTATTGGAGCTGCAGTCGTGGTTGTTGGTGCGGCTGTTGTGGTTGTTGCTGTTGTGGTTGTTGGAGTCGGTGTTGTTGTTGTTGGAGCTGCAGTCGTGGTCGTTGCCTCGGCTGTTGTGGATGTTGGTGCGGCTGTTGTGGTTGTTGCTGTTGTGGTTGTTGGAGTCGGTGTTGTGGTTGTTGGAGATGCAGTAGTGGTTGTTGCCTCAGCTGTTGTGGTTGTTGGTGCTGCTGTTGTGGTGGTTGCTGACGCTGATGTGGTTGTGGGTGATGCTGTTGTGGTTGTTTGTGCTGCTGTTGTGGTTGTTTGTGCTGCTGTTGTGGTTGTTGGTGCGGCTGTTGTGGTTGTTGCTGTTGTGGTTGTTGGAGTCGGTGTTGTGGTTGTTGGAGATGCAGTAGTGGTTGTTGCTCGGCTGTTGTGGTTGTTGGTGCTGCTGTTGTGGTGGTTGCTGACGCTGATGTGGTTGTTGGTGATGCTGTTGTGGTCGTTTGAGCGGCTGTTGTGGTTGTTTGTGCTGGTGTTGTGGTTGTTGGTGCCGCTGTTTTGGTTGTGGGAGATGCAGTAGTGGATGTTGGTGCGGCTGTTGTGGTTGTTGGAGCTGCAGTCGTGGTTGTTGCCCTCGGCTGTTGTGGTTGTTGGTTCTGCTGTTGTGGTGGTTGCTGACGCTGATGTGGTTGTTGGTGATGCTGTTGTGGTTGTTTGTGCTGCTGTTGTGGTTGTTGGTGATGCTGTTGTGGTTGTGGGAGATGCAGTAGTGGTTGTTGGAGCTGCAGTCGAGGTTGTTGGTGCGGCTGTTGTGGTTGTTGGAGCTGCAGTCGTGGTTGTTGGTGCGGCTGTTGTGGTTGTTGCTGTTGTGGTTGTTGGAGTCGGTGTTGTGGTTGTTGGAGATGCAGTCGTGGTTGTTGCCTCGGCTGTTGTGGTTGTTGGTGATGCTGTTGTGGTTGTTTGTGCTGCTGTTGTGGTTGTTGGTGCCGCTGTTGTGGTTGTGGGAGATGCAGTAGTGGATGTTGGTGCGGCTGTTGTGGTTGTTGGAGATGCAGTCGTGGTTGTTGGTGCGGCTGTTGTGGCTGTTGCTGTTGTGGTTGTTGGAGTCGGTGTTGTGGTTGTTGGAGATGCAGTCGTGGTTGTTGCCTCGGCTGTTGTGGATGTTGGTGCGGCTGTTGTGGTTGTTGGAGATGCAGTCGTGGTTGTTGGTGCGGCTGTTGTGGTTGTTGCTGTTGTGGTTGTTGGAGTCGGTGTTGTGGTTGTTGGAGATGCAGTCGTGGTTGTTGCCGCGGCTGTTGTGGTTGTTGGAACCGCAGTCGTGGTTGTTTGTGCTGCTGTTGTGGTTGTTGGAGCCGGTGTTGTGGTTGTTGGAGCTGTAGCTGTGGTTGTTGGTGCTGCTGTTGTGGTTGTTGCTGTTGCTGATGTGGTTGTTGGTGATGCTGTTGTGGTTGTTTGTGCTGCTGTTGTGGTTGTTGGTGCCGCTGTTGTGGTTGTGGGAGATGCAGTAGTGGATGTTGGTGCGGCTGTTGTGGTTGTTGGAGCTTCAGTCGTGGTTGTTGGTGCGGCTGTTGTGGTTGTTGCTGTTGTGGTTGTTGGAGTCGGTGTTGTGGTTGTTGGAGATGCAGTCGTGGTTGTTGCCTCGGCTGTTGTGGTTGTTGGTGATGCTGTTGTGGTTGTTTGTGATGCTGTTGTGGTTGTTGGTGCCGCTGTTGTGGTTGTGGGAGATGCAGTAGTGGATGTTGGTGCGGCTGTTGTGGTTGTTGGAGCTGCAGTCGTGGTTGTTGCTGTTGCTGTTGTGGTTGTTGGAGTCGGTGTTGTTGTTATTGGAGCTGCAGTCGTGGTTGTTGGTGCGGCTGTTGTGGTTGTTGCTGTTGTGGTTGTTGGAGTCGGTGTTGTTGTTGTTGGAGCTGCAGTCGTGGTCGTTGCCTCGGCTGTTGTGGATGTTGGTGCGGCTGTTGTGGTTGTTGCTGTTGTGGTTGTTGGAGTCGGTGTTGTGGTTGTTGGAGATGCAGTAGTGGTTGTTGCCTCAGCTGTTGTGGTTGTTGGTGCTGCTGTTGTGGTGGTTGCTGACGCTGATGTGGTTGTGGGTGATGCTGTTGTGGTTGTTTGTGCTGCTGTTGTGGTTGTTTGTGCTGCTGTTGTGGTTGTTGGTGCGGCTGTTGTGGTTGTTGCTGTTGTGGTTGTTGGAGTCGGTGTTGTGGTTGTTGGAGATGCAGTAGTGGTTGTTGCTTCGGCTGTTGTGGTTGTTGGTGCTGCTGTTGTGGTGGTTGCTGACGCTGATGTGGTTGTTGGTGATGCTGTTGTGGTCGTTTGAGCGGCTGTTGTGGTTGTTTGTGCTGGTGTTATGGTTGTTGGTGCCGCTGTTTTGGTTGTGGGAGATGCAGTAGTGGATGTTGGTGCGGCTGTTGTGGTTGTTGGAGCTGCAGTCGTGGTTGTTGCCTCGGCTGTTGTGGTTGTTGGTTCTGCTGTTGTGGTGGATGCTGACGCTGATGTGGTTGTTGGTGATGCTGTTGTGGTTGTTTGTGCTGCTGTTGTGGTTGTTGGTGATGCTGTTGTGGTTGTGGGAGATGCAGTAGTGGTTGTTGGAGCTGCAGTCGAGGTTGTTGGTGCGCGCTGTTGTGGTTGTTGGAGCTGCAGTCGTGGTTGTTGGTGCGGCTGTTGTGGTTGTTGCTGTTGTGGTTGTTGGAGTCGGTGTTGTGGTTGTTGGAGATGCAGTCGTGGTTGTTGCCTCGGCTGTTGTGGTTGTTGGTGATGCTGTTGTGGTTGTTTGTGCTGCTGTTGTGGTTGTTGGTGCCGCTGTTGTGGTTGTGGGAGATGCAGTAGTGGATGTTGGTGCGGCTGTTGTGGTTGTTGGAGATGCAGTCGTGGTTGTTGGTGCGGCTGTTGTGGCTGTTGCTGTTGTGGTTGTTGGAGTCGGTGTTGTTGTTGTTGGAGCTGCAGTCGTGGTTGTTGCCTCGGCTGTTGTGGTTGTTGGTGCTGCTTTTGTGGTTGTTGGTGCTGCTGTTGTGGTTGTTGGTGCCGCTGTTGTGGTTGTGGGAGATGCAGTAGTGGATGTTGGTGCGGCTGTTGTGGTTGTTGCTGTTGTGGTTGTTGGAGTCGGTGTTGTGGTTGTTGGAGATGCAGTAGTGGTTGTTGCCTCAGCTGTTGTGGTTGTTTGTGCTGGTGTTGTGGTTGTTGGTGCCGCTGTTTTGGTTGTGGGAGATGCAGTAGTGGATGTTGGTGCGGCTGTTGTGGTTGTTGGAGCTGCAGTCGTGGTTGTTGCCTCGGCTGTTGTGGTTGTTGGTTCTGCTGTTGTGGTGGTTGCTGACGCTGATGTGGTTGTTGGTGATGCTGTTGTGGTTGTTTGTGCTGCTGTTGTGGTTGTTGGTGATGCTGTTGTGGTTGTGGGAGATGCAGTAGTGGTTGTTGGAGCCGCAGTCGAGGTTGTTGGTGCGGCTGTTGTGGTTGTTGGAGCCGCAGTCGTGGTTGTTGGTGCGGCTGTTGTGGTTGTTGCTGTTGTGGTTGTTGGAGTCGGTGTTGTGGTTGTTGGAGATGCAGTCGTGGTTGTTGCCTCGGCTGTTGTGGTTGTTGGTGATGCTGTTGTGGTTGTTTGTGCTGCTGTTGTGGTTGTTGGTGCCGCTGTTGTGGTTGTGGGAGATGCAGTAGTGGATGTTGGTGCGGCTGTTGTGGTTGTTGGAGATGCAGTCGTGGTTGTTGGTGCGGCTGTTGTGGCTGTTGCTGTTGTGGTTGTTGGAGTCGGTGTTGTTGTTGTTGGAGCTGCAGTCGTGGTTGTTGCCTCGGCTGTTGTGGTTGTTGGTGCTGCTTTTGTGGTTGTTGGTGCTGCTGTTGTGGTTGTTGGTGCCGCTGTTGTGGTTGTGGGAGATGCTGTTGTGGTTGTTTGTGCTGCTGTTGTGGTTGTTGGTGATGCTGTTGTGGTTGTGGGAGATGCAGTAGTGGTTGTTGGAGCTGCAGTCGAGGTTGTTGGTGCGGCTGTTGTGGTTGTTGGAGCTGCAGTCGTGGTTGTTGGTGCGGCTGTTGTGGTTGTTGCTGTTGTGGTTGTTGGAGTCGGTGTTGTGGTTGTTGGAGATGCAGTCGTGGTTGTTGCCTCGGCTGTTGTGGTTGTTGGTGATGCTGTTGTGGTTGTTTGTGCTGCTGTTGTGGTTGTTGGTGCCGCTGTTGTGGTTGTGGGAGATGCAGTAGTGGATGTTGGTGCGGCTGTTGTGGTTGTTGGAGATGCAGTCGTGGTTGTTGGTGCGGCTGTTGTGGCTGTTGCTGTTGTGGTTGTTGGAGTCGGTGTTGTTGTTGTTGGAGCTGCAGTCGTGGTTGTTGCCTCGGCTGTTGTGGTTGTTGGTGCTGCTTTTGTGGTTGTTGGTGCTGCTGTTGTGGTTGTTGGTGCCGCTGTTGTGGTTGTGGGAGATGCAGTAGTGGATGTTGGTGCGGCTGTTGTGGTTGTTGCTGTTGTGGTTGTTGGAGTCGGTGTTGTGGTTGTTGGAGATGCAGTAGTGGTTGTTGCCTCAGCTGTTGTGGTTGTTGGTGCTGCTGTTGTGGTGGTTGCTGGACGCTGATGTGGTTGTGGGTGATGCTGTTGTGGTTGTTTGTGCTGCTGTTGTGGTTGTTTGTGCTGCTGTTGTGGTTGTTGGTGCCGCGGTTTTGGTTGTGGGAGATGCAGTAGTGGATGTTGCCTCAGCTGTTGTGGATGTTGGTGCGGCTGTTGTGGTTGTTGGAGATGCAGTCGTGGTTGTTGGAGCTGCAATCATCATCGGGTGCGGCTGTTGTGGTTGTTGCTGTTGCTGTTGTGGTTGTTGCTGTTGTGGTTGTTGGAGCGGTGTTGTGGTTGTTGGAGCTGTAGCTGTGGTTGTTGGTGCTGCTGTTGTGGTGGTTGCTGACGCTGATGTGGTTGTTGGTGATGCTGTTGTGGTTGTTTGTGCTGCTGTTGTGGTTGTTGGTGCCGCTTTTGTGGTTGTGGGAGATGCAGTAGTGGATGTTGGTGCGGCTGTTGTGGTTGTTGGAGCTGCAGTCGTGGTTGTTGGTGCGGCTGTTGTGGTTGTTGCTGTTTTGGTTGTTGGAGTCGGTGTTGTGGTTGTTGGAGATGCAGTCGTGGTTGTTGCCTCGGCTGTTGTGGATGTTGGTGCGGCTGTTGTGGTTGTTGGAGATGCAGTCGTGGTTGTTGGTGCGGCTGTTGTGGTTGTTGCTGTTGTGGTTGTTGGAGTCGGTGTTGTGGTTGTTGGAGATGCAGTCGTGGTTGTTGTCTCGGCTGTTGTGGTTGTTGGTGCTGCTGTTGTGGTTGTTGGTGCCGCTGTTGTGGTTGTGGGAGTTGCAGTAGTGGATGTTGTTGCGGCTGTTGTGGTTGTTGGAGCTGCAGTCGTGGTTGTTGGTGCGGCTGTTGTGGTTGTTGCTGTTGTGGTTGTTGGAGTCGGTGTTGTTGTTGTTGGAGCTGCAGTCGTGGTTGTTGCCTCGGCTGTTGTGGTTGTTGGTGCTGCTTTTGTGGTTGTTGGTGCTGCTGTTGTGGTTGTTGGTGCTGCTGTTGTGGTTGTGAGAGATGCAGTAGTGGAAGTTGGTGCGGCTGTTGTTGTTGTTGAAGCTGCAGTCGTGGTCGTTGCCTCGGCTGTTGTGGATGTTGGTGCGGCTGTTGTGGTTGTTGGAGATGCAGTCGTGGTTGTTGGTGCGGCCGTTGTGGTTGTTGCTGTTGTGGTTGTTGGAGTCGGTGTTGTGGTTGTTGGAGATGCAGTAGTGGTTGTTGCCTCGGCTGTTGTGGTTGTTGGTGCTGCTGTTGTGGTGGTTGCTGACGCTGATGTGGTTGTTGGTGATGCTGTTGTGGTTGTTTGTGCTGCTGTTGTGGTTGTTTGTGCTGCTGTTGTGGTTGTTGGTGCCGCTGTTTTGGTTGTGGGAGATGCAGTAGTGGATGTTGGTGCAGCTGTTGTGGTTGTTGGAGCTGCAGTCGTGGTTGTTGGTGCGGCTATTGTGGTTGTTGGTGCCGCTGTTTTGGTTGTGGGAGATGCAGT
Source organism: Oreochromis aureus (assembly GCF_013358895.1). Lineage (NCBI taxonomy): Eukaryota > Metazoa > Chordata > Actinopteri > Cichliformes > Cichlidae > Oreochromis > Oreochromis aureus. The sequence continues at coordinate 40,696 of NW_024108816.1, forward strand.
AGTGGATGTTGGTGCGGCTGTTGTGGTTGTTGGAGCTGCAGTCGTGGTTGTTGCCTCGGCTGTTGTGGTTGTTGGTGCTGCTGTTGTGGTGGTTGCTGACGCTGATGTGGTTGTTGGTGATGCTGTTGTGGTTGGTTGTGCTGCTGTTGTGGTTGTTGGAGCCGGTGTTGTTGTTGTTGGAGCTCCAGTCGTGGTTGTTGCCTCGGCTGTTGTGGATGTTGGTGCGGCTGTTGTGGTTGTTGGAGATGCAGTCGTGGTTGTTTGTGCTGCTGTTGTGGTTGTTGGAGCCGGTGTTGTGGTTGTTGGAGCTGTAGCTGTGGTTGTTGGTGCTGCTGTTGTGGTTGTTGCTGTTGCTGTTGTGGTTGTTGGTGATGCAGTTGTGGTTGTTTGTGCTGCTGTTGTGGTTGTTGGTGCCGCTGTTGTGGTTGTGGGAGATGCAGTAGTGGATTTTGTTGCGGCTGTTGTGGTTGTTGGAGTTGCAGTCGTGGTTGTTGGTGCGGCTGTTGTGGTTGTTGCTGTTGTGGTTGTTGGAGTCGGTGTTGTGGTTGTTGCCTCGGCTGTTGTGGTTGTTGGTGCTGCTTTTGTGGTTGTTGGTGCTGCTGTTGTGGTTGTTGGTGCCGCTGTTGTGGTTGTGGGAGATGCAGTAGTGGATGTTGGTGTGGCTGTTGTGGTTGTTGGAGATGCAGTCGTGGTTGTTGGTGCGGCTGTTGTAGTTGTTGCTGTTGTGGTTGTTGGAGTCGGTGTTGTTGTTGTTGGAGCTGCAGTCGTGGTTGTTGCTGCGGCTTTTGTGGTTGTTGGTGCTGCTGTTGTGGTTGTTGGTGCCGCTGTTGTGGTTGTGGGAGATGCAGTAGTGGATGTTGGTGCGGCTGTTGTGGTTGTTGGAGCTGCAGTCGTGGTTGTTGCTGTTGCTGTTGTGGTTGTTGGTGCTGCTGTTGTGGCGGTTGGTGCCGCTGTTGTGGTTGTGGGAGATGCAGTAGTGGATGTTGGTGCGGCTGTTGTGGTTGTTGGAGCTGCAGTCGTGGTTGTTGCTGTTGCTGTTGTGGTTGTTGGAGTCGGTGTTGTTGTTATTGGAGCTGCAGTCGTGGTTGTTGGTGCGGCTGTTGTGGTTGTTGCTGTTGTGGTTGTTGGAGTTGGTGTTGTGGTTGTTGGAGATGCAGTCGTGGCTGTTGCCTCGGCTGTTGTGGTTGTTGGTGATGCTGTTGTGGTTGTGGGAGACGCAGTTGTGGTTGTTGCCTCGGCTGTTGTGGTTGTTGGTGCTGCTGTTGTGGTTGTTGGTGCCGCTGTTGTGGTTGTGGGAGATGCAGTTGTGGCTGTTGCCTCGGCTGTTGTGGTTGTTGGTGCTGCTGTTGTGGTGGTTGCTGACGATGATGTGGTTGTTGGTGATGCTGTTGTGGTTGTTTGTGCTGCTGTGGTGGTTGTTGGTGCCGCTATTGTGGTTGTGGGAGATGCAGTAGTGGATGTTGTTGCGGCTGTTGTGGTTGTTGGAGCTGCAGTCGTGGTTGTTGGTGCGGCTGTTGTGGTTGTTGCTGTTGTGGTTTTTGGAGTCGGTGTTGTGGTTGTTGGAGATGCAGTCGTGGTTGTTGCCTCGGCTGTTGTGGTTGTTGGTGCTGCTTTTGTGGTTGTTGGTGCCGCTGTTGTGGTTGTGGGAGATGCAGTAGTGGATGTTGGTGCGGCTGTTGTGGTTGTTGGAGATGCAGTCGTGGTTGTTGGTGCGGCTGTCGTGGTTGTTGCTGTTGTGGTTGTTGGAGTCAGTGTTGTTGTTGTTGGAGCTGCAGTCGTGGTTGGAGCTCCGGCTGTTGTGGTTGTTGGTGCTGCTGTTGTGGCGGTTGGTGCCGCTGTTGTGGTTGTGGGAGATTCAGTAGTGGATGTTGGTGCGGCTGTTGTGGTTGTTGGAGCTGCAGTTGTGGTTGTTGGTGCGGCTGTTGTGGTTGTTGCTGTTGTGGTTGTTGGAGTCGGTGTTGTGGTTGTGGGAGATGCAGTCGTGGTTGTTGTCTCGGCTGTTGTGGTTGTTGGTGCTGCTGTTGTGGTTGTTGGTGCCGCTGTTGTGGTTGTGGGAGTTGCAGTAGTGGATGTTGTTGCGGCTGTTGTGGTTGTTGGAGCTGCAGTCGTGGTTGTTGGTGCGGCTGTTGTGGTTGTTGCTGTTGTGGTTGTTGGAGTCGGTGTTGTTGTTGTTGGAGCTGCAGTCGTGGTTGTTGCCGCGGCTGTTGTGGTTGTTGGTGCTGCTTTTGTGGTTGTTGGTGCTGCTGTTGTGGTTGTTGGTGCTGCTGTTGTGGTTGTGGGAGATGCAGTAGTGGAAGTTGGTGCGGCTGTTGTGGTTGTTGGAGATGCAGTCGTGGTTGTTGGTGCGGCTGTTGTGGTTCTTGCTGTTGTGGTTGTTGGAGTCGGTGTTGTTGTTGTTGGAGCTGGAGTCGTGAATGTTGCTGCGGCTGTTGTGGTTGATGGTGCTGCTGTTGTGGCGGTTGGTGCCGCTGTTGTGGTTGTGGGAGATGCAGTAGTGGATGTTGGTGCGGCTGTTGTGGTTGTTGGAGTTGCAGTCGTGGTTGTTGGTGCGGCTGTTGTGGTTGTTGCTGTTGTGGTTGTTGGAGTCGGTGTTGTGGTTGTGGGAGATGCAGTCGTGGTTGTTGCCTCGGCTGTTGTGGTTGTTGGTGCGGCTGTTGTGGTTGTTGCTGTTGTGGTTGTTGCTGTTGTGGTTGTTGGAGTCGGTGTTGTGGTTGTGGGAGATGCAGTAGTGGATGTTGGTGCGGCTGTTGTGGTTGTTGGAGATGCAGTCGTGGTTGTTGGTGAGGCTGTTGTGGTTGTTGCTGTTGTGGTTGTTGGAGTCAGTGTTGTTGTTGTTGGAGCTGCAGTCGTAGTTGGAGCTCCGGCTGTTGTGGTTGTTGGTGCTGCTGTTGTGGCGGTTGGTGCTGCTGTTGTGGTTGTTGGTGCCGCTGTTGTGGTTGTGGGAGATGCAGTAGTGGATGTTGGTGTGGCTGTTGTGGTTGTTGGAGATGCAGTCGTGGTTGTTGGTACGGCTGTTGTAGTTGTTGCTGTTGTGGTTGTTGGAGTCGGTGTTGTTGTTGTTGTTGGAGCTGCAGTCGTGGTTGTTGCTGCGGCTGTTGTGGTTGTTGGTGCTGCTGTTGTGGCGGTTGGTGCCGCTGTTGTGGTTGTGGGAGATGCAGTAGTGGATGTTGGTGCGGCTGTTGTGGTTGTTGGAGCTGCAGTCGTGGTTGTTGCTGTTGCTGTTGTGGTTGTTGGTGCTGCTGTTGTGGCGGTTGGTGCCACTGTTGTGGTTGTGGGAGATGCAGTAGTGGATGTTGGTGCGGCTGTTGTGGTTGTTGGAGCTGCAGTCGTGGTTGTTGCTGTTGCTGTTGTGGTTGTTGGTGCTGCTGTTGTGGCGGTTGGTGCCACTGTTGTGGTTTAATGGGAGATGCAGTAGTGGATGTTGGTGCGGCTGTTGTGGTTGTTGGAGCTGCAGTCGTGGTTGTTGCTGTTGCTGTTGTGGTTGTTGGAGTCGGTGTTGTTGTTATTGGAGCTGCAGTCATGGTTGTTGGTGCGGCTGTTGTGGTTGTTGCTGTTGTGGTTGTTGGAGTCGGTGTTGTGGTTGTTGGAGATGCAGTCGTGGCTGTTGCCTCGGCTGTTGTGGTTGTTGGTGATGCTTTTGTGGTTGTGGGAGATGGAGTTGTGGTTGTTGCCTCGGCTGTTGTGGTTGTTGGTGCTGCTGTTGTGGTTGTTGGTGCCGCTGTTGTGGTTGTGGGAGATGCAGTAGTGGATGTTGTTGCGGCTGTTGTGGTTGTTGGAGCTGCAGTCGTGGTTGTTGGTGCGGCTGTTGTGGTTGTTGCTGTTGTGGTTTTTGGAGTCGGTGTTGTGGTTGTTGGAGATGCAGTCGTGGTTGTTGCCTCGGCTGTTGTGGTTGTTGGTGCTGCTTTTGTGGTTGTTGGTGCCGCTGTTGTGGTTGTGGGAGATGCAGTAGTGGATGTTGGTGCGGCTGTTGTGGTTGTTGCTGTTGTGTTTGTTGGAGTCAGTGTTGTTGTTGTTGGAGCTGCAGTCGTGGTTGGAGCTCCGGCTGTTGTGGTTGTTGGTGCTGCTGTTGTGGCGGTTGGTGCCGCTGTTGTGGTTGTGGGAGATTCAGTAGTGGATGTTGGTGCGGCTGTTGTGGTTGTTGGAGCTGCAGTTGTGGTTGTTGGTGCGGCTGTTGTGGTTGTTGCTGTTGTGGTTGTTGGAGTCGGTGTTGTGGTTGTGGGAGATGCAGTCGTGGTTGTTGTCTCGGCTGTTGTGGTTGTTGGTGCTGCTGTTGTGGTTGTTGGTGCCGCTGTTGTGGTTGTGGGAGTTGCAGTAGTGGATGTTGTTGCGGCTGTTGTGGTTGTTGGAGCTGCAGTCGTGGTTGTTGGTGCGGCTGTTGTGGTTGTTGCTGTTGTGGTTGTTGGAGTCGGTGTTGTTGTTGTTGGAGCTGCAGTCGTGGTTGTTGCCTCGGCTGTTGTGGTTGTTGGTGCTGCTTTTGTGGTTGTTGGTGCTGCTGTTGTGGTTGTTGGTGCTGCTGTTGTGGTTGTGGGAGATGCAGTAGTGGAAGTTGGTGCGGCTGTTGTGGTTGTTGGAGATGCAGTCGTGGTTGTTGGTGCGGCTGTTGTGGTTCTTGCTGTTGTGGTTGTTGGAGTCGGTGTTGTTGTTGTTGGAGCTGGAGTCGTGATTGTTGCCGCGGCTGTTGTGGTTGTTGGTGCTGCTGTTGTGGCGGTTGGTGCCGCTGTTGTGGTTGTGGGAGATGCAGTAGTGGATGTTGGTGCGGCTGTTGTGGTTGTTGGAGTTGCAGTCGTGGTTGTTAGTGCGGCTGTTGTGGTTGTTGCTGTTGTGGTTGTGGGAGATGCAGTCGTGGTTGTTGTCTCGGCTGATGTGGTTGTTGGTGATGCTATTGTGGTTGTTTGTGCTGCTGTTGTGGTTGTTGGTGCCGCTGTTGTGGTTGTGGGAGATGCAGTAGTGGATGTTGTTGCGGCTGTTGTGGTTGTTGGAGCTGCAGTCGTGGTTGTTGGTGCGGCTTTTGTGGTTGTTGGAGCTGCAGTCGTGGTTGTTGGTGCGGCTGTTGTGGTTGTTGCTGTTGTGGTTGTTGGAGTCGGTGTTGTGGTTGTGGGAGATGCAGTAGTGGTTGTTGCCTCGGCTGTTGTGGTTGTTGGTGCGGCTGTTGTGGTTGTTGCTGTTGTGGATGTTGCTGTTGTGGATGTTGGAGTCGGTGTTGTTGTTGTTGGAGCTGCAGTCGTGGTTGTTGCCTCGGCTGTTGTGGTTGTTGGTGCTGCTTTTGTGGTTGTTGGTGCTGCTGTTGTGGTTGTTGGTGCCGCTGTTGTGGTTGTGGGAGATGCAGTAGTGGATGTTGGTGCGGCTGTTGTGGTTGTTGCTGTTGTGGTTGTTGGAGTCGGTGTTGTGGTTGTGGGAGATGCAGTCGTGGTTGTTGCCTCGGCTGTTGTGGTTGTTGGTGCTGCTGTTGTGGCGGTTGGTGCCGCTGTTGTGGTTGTGGGAGATGCAGTAGTGGATGTTGGTGCGGCTGTTGTGGTTGTTGGAGCTGCAGTCGTGGTTGTTGCTGTTGCTGTTGTGGTTGTTGGAGTCGGTGTTGTTGTTATTGGAGCTGCAGTTGTAGTTTTTGCTGTGGGTGTTGTGGTTGTTGGAGCTGCAGTCGTGGTTGTTGGTGCGGCTGTTGTGGTTGTTGCTGTTGTGGTTGTTGGAGTCGGTGTTGTGGTTGTTGGAGATGCAGTCGTGGCTGTTGCCTCGGCTGTTGTGGTTGTTGGTGATGCTGTTGTGGTTGTTTGTGCTGCTGTTGTGGTTGTTGGTGCCGCTGTTGTGGTTGTGGGAGATGCAGTTGTGGTTGTTGCCTCGGCTGTTGTGGTTGTTGGTGCTGCTGTTGTGGTGGTTGCTGACGCTGATGTGGTTGTTGGTGATGCTGTTGTGGTTGTTTGTGCTGCTGTTGTGGTTGTTGGTGCCGCTATTGTGGTTGTGGGAGATGCAGTAGTGGATGTTGTTGCAGCTGTTGTGGTTGTTGGAGCTGCAGTCGTGGTTGTTGGTGCGGCTGTTGTGGTTGTTGCTGTTGTGGTTGTTGGAGTCGGTGTTGTTGTTGTTGGAGCTGCAGTCGTGGTTGTTGCCTCGGCTGTTGTGGTTGTTGGTGCTGCTTTTGTGGTTGTTGGTGCTGCTGTTGTGGTTGTTGGTGCTGCTGTTGTGGTTGTGGGAGATGCAGTAGTGGAAGTTGGTGCGGCTGTTGTGGTTGTTGGAGATGCAGTCGTGGTTGTTGGTGCGGCTGTTGTGGTTCTTGCTGTTGTGGTTGTTGGAGTCGGTGTTGTTGTTGTTGGAGCTGGAGTCGTGATTGTTGCCGCGGCTGTTGTGGTTGTTGGTGCTGCTGTTGTGGCGGTTGGTGCCGCTGTTGTGGTTGTGGGAGATGCAGTAGTGGATGTTGGTGCGGCTGTTGTGGTTGTTGGAGTTGCAGTCGTGGTTGTTGGTGCGGCTGTTGTGGTTGTTGCTGTTGTGGTTGTTGGAGTCGGTGTTGTGGTTGTGGGAGATGCAGTAGTGGTTGTTGCCTCGGCTGTTGTGGTTGTTGGTGCGGCTGTTGTGGTTGTTGCTGTTGTGGTTGTTGGAGTCGGTGTTGTTGTTGTTGGAGCTGCAGTCGTGGTTGTTGCTTCGGCTGTTGTGGTTGTTGGTGCTGCTTTTGTGGTTGTTGGTGCTGCTGTTGTGGTTGTTGGTGCCGCTGTTGTGGTTGTGGGAGATGCAGTAGTGGATGTTGTTGCGGCTGTTGTGGTTGTTGGAGCTGCAGTCGTGGTTGTTGCTGCGGCTGTTGTGGTTGTTGGTGCTGCTGTTGTGGCGGTTGGTGCCGCTGTTGTGGTTGTGGGAGATGCAGTAGTGGATGTTGGTGCGGCTGTTGTGGTTGTTGGAGTTGCAGTCGTGGTTGTTAGTGCGGCTGTTGTGGTTGTTGCTGTTGTGGTTGTGGGAGATGCAGTCGTGGTTGTTGTCTCGGCTGATGTGGTTGTTGGTGATGCTATTGTGGTTGTTTGTGCTGCTGTTGTGGTTGTTGGTGCCGCTGTTGTGGTTGTGGGAGATGCAGTAGTGGATGTTGTTGCGGCTGTTGTGGTTGTTGGAGCTGCAGTCGTGGTTGTTGGTGCGGCTTTTGTGGTTGTTGGAGCTGCAGTCGTGGTTGTTGGTGCGGCTGTTGTGGTTGTTGCTGTTGTGGTTGTTGGAGTCGGTGTTGTGGTTGTGGGAGATGCAGTAGTGGTTGTTGCCCTCGGCTGTTATGGTTGTTGGTGCGGCTGTTGTGGTTGTTGCTGTTGTGGATGTTGCTGTTGTGGATGTTGGAGTCGGTGTTGTTGTTGTTGGAGCTGCAGTCGTGGTTGTTGCCTCGGCTGTTGTGGTTGTTGGTGCTGCTTTTGTGGTTGTTGGTGCTGCTGTTGTGGTTGTTGGTGCCGCTGTTGTGGTTGTGGGAGATGCAGTAGTGGATGTTGGTGCGGCTGTTGTGGTTGTTGCTGTTGTGGTTGTTGGAGTCGGTGTTGTGGTTGTGGGAGATGCAGTCGTGGTTGTTGCCTCGGCTGTTGTGGTTGTTGGTGCTGCTGTTGTGGTGGCTGATGACGCTGATGTGGTTGTTGGAGCTGCAGTCGTGGTTGTTGCCGCGGCTGTTGTGGTTGTTGGTGCTGCTGTTGTGGCGGTTGGTGCCGCTGTTGTGGTTGTGGGAGATGCAGTAGTGGATGTTGGTGCGGCTGTTGTGGTTGTTGGAGCTGCAGTCGTGGTTGTTGCTGTTGCTGTTGTGGTTGTTGGAGTCGGTGTTGTTGTTATTGGAGCTGCAGTTGTAGTTTTTGCTGTGGGTGTTGTGGTTGTTGGAGCTGCAGTCGTGGTTGTTGGTGCGGCTGTTGTGGTTGTTGCTGTTGTGGTTGTTGGAGTCGGTGTTGTGGTTGTTGGAGATGCAGTCGTGGCTGTTGCCTCGGCTGTTGTGGTTGTTGGTGATGCTGTTGTGGTTGTTTGTGCTGCTGTTGTGGTTGTTGGTGCCGCTGTTGTGGTTGTGGGAGATGCAGTTGTGGTTGTTGCCTCGGCTGTTGTGGTTGTTGGTGCTGCTGTTGTGGTGGTTGCTGACGCTGATGTGGTTGTTGGTGATGCTGTTGTGGTTGTTTGTGCTGCTGTTGTGGTTGTTGGTGCCGCTATTGTGGTTGTGGGAGATGCAGTAGTGGATGTTGTTGCAGCTGTTGTGGTTGTTGGAGCTGCAGTCGTGGTTGTTGGTGCGGCTGTTGTGGTTGTTGCTGTTGTGGTTGTTGCCGGTGTTGAGGTTGTTGGAGTCGGTGTTGTTGTTGTTGGAGCTGCAGTCGTGGTTGTTGCCTCGGCTGATGTGGTTGTTGGTGATGCTGTTGTGGTTGTTTTTGCTGCTGTTGTGGTTGTTGCTGTTGCTGTTGTGGTTGTTGCTGTTGTGGTTGTTGGAGCCGGTGTTGTGGTTGTTGGAGCTGCAGCTGTGGTCGTTGGTGCGGCTGTTGTGGTTGTTGCTGTTGCTTTTGTGGTTGTTGCTGTTGTGGTTGTTGGAGCAGGTGTTGTGGTTGTTGGAGATGCAGTCGTGGTTGTTGCCTCGGCTGTTGTGGTTGTTGGTGCTGCTGTTGTGGTGGTTGGTGCCGCTGTTGTGGTTGTTGCTGTTGCTGTTGTGGTTGTTGCTGTTGTGGTTGTTGGAGCCGGTGTTGTGGTTGTTGGAGCTGCAGTTGTGGTCGTTGGTGCGGCTGTTGTGGTTGTTGCTGTTGCTTTTGTGGTTGTTGCTGTTGTGGTTGTTGGTGCGGCTGTTGTGGTTGTTGGAGCTGCAGTCGTGGTTGTTGGTGCGGCTGTTGTGGTTGTTGCTGTTGTGGTTGTTGGAGTCGGTGTTGTTGTTGTTGGAGCTGCAGTCGTGGTTGTTGCCTCAGCTGTTGTGGTTGTTGGTGCCGCTGTTGTGATTGTGGGAGATGCAGTAGTGGATGTTGGTGCGGCTGTTGTTGTTGTTGGAGATGCAGTCGGTTGTTGGTGCGGCTGTTGTGGTTGTTGCTGTTGTGGTTGTTGGAGTCGGTGTTGTTGTTGTTGGAGCTGCAGTCGTGGTTGTTGCTGCGGCTGTTGTGGTTGTTGGAACTGCAGTCGTGGTTGTTTGTGCTGCTGTTGTCGTTGTTGGAGCTGAAATCGTCGTCGTTGGTGCAGCTGTTGTGGTTGTTGGTGCCGCTGTTGTGGTTGTGGGAGATGCAGTAGTGGATGTTGGTGCGGCTGTTGTGGTTGTTGGAGATGCAGTCGTGGTTGTTGGTGCGGCTGTTGTGGTTGTTGGTGCCGCTGTTGTGGTTGTGGGAGATGCAGTCGTGGTTGTTGGTGCAGCTGTTGTGGTTGTTGGTGCCGCTGTTGTGGTTGTGGGAGATGCAGTCGTGGTTGTTGCCTCGGCTGTTGTGGTTGTTGGTGCTGCTGTTGTGGTGGTTGGTGCCGCTGTTGTGGTTGTTGCTGTTGCTGTTGTGGTTGTTGCTGTTGTGGTTGTTGGAGCCGGTGTTGTGGTTGTTGGAGCTGCAGTTGTGGTCGTTGGTGCGGCTGTTGTGGTTGTTGCTGTTGCTTTTGTGGTTGTTGCTGTTGTGGTTGTTGGAGCCGGTGTTGTGGTTGTTGGAGATGCAGTCGTGGTTGTTGCCTCGGCTGTTGTGGTTGTTGGTGCTGCTGTTGTGGTGTTTGATGCCGCTGTTGTGGTTGTGGGAGATGCAGTAGTGGATGTTGGTGTGGCTGTTGTGGTTGTTGGAGCTGCAGTCGTGGTTGTTGGTGCGGCTGTTGTGGTTGTTGCTGTTGTGGTTGTTGGAGTCGGTGTTGTTGTTGTTGGAGCTGCAGTCGTGGTTGTTGCCTCAGCTGTTGTGGTTGTTGGTGCCGCTGTTGTGATTGTGGGAGATGCAGTAGTGGATGTTGGTGCGGCTGTTGTTGTTGTTGGAGATGCAGTCGTGGTTGTTGGTGCGGCTGTTCTGGTTGTTGCTGTTGTGGTTGTTGGAGTCGGTGTTGTTGTTGTTGGAGCTGCAGTTGTGGTTGTTGCCGCGGCTGTTGTGGTTGTTGGAACTGCAGTCGTGGTTGTTTGTGCTGCTGTTGTCGTTGTTGGAGCTGAAATCGCCGTCGTTGGTGCAGCTGTTGTGGTTGTTGGTGCCGCTGTTGTGGTTGTGGGAGATGCAGTAGTGGATGTTGGTGCGGCTGTTGTGGTTGTTGGAGATGCAGTCGTGGTTGTTGGTGCGGCTGTTGTGGTTGTTGGTGCCGCTGTTGTGGTTGTGGGAGATGCAGTCGTGGTTGTTGGTGCAGCTGTTGTGGTTGTTGGTGCCGCTGTTGTGGTTGTGGGAGATGCAGTAGTGGATGTTGTTGCGGCTGTTGTGGTTGTTGGAGCTGCAGTCGTGGTTGTTGCCGCGGCTGTTGTGGTTGTTGGTGCTGCTGTTGTGGCGGTTGGTGCCGCTGTTGTGGTTGTGGGAGATGCAGTAGTGGATGTTGAATGCGGCTGTTGTGGTTGTTGGAGTTGCAGTCGTGGTTGTTAGTGCGGCTGTTGTGGTTGTTGCTGTTGTGGTTGTGGGAGATGCAGTCGTGGTTGTTGTCTCGGCTGATGTGGTTGTTGGTGATGCTATTGTGGTTGTTTGTGCTGCTGTTGTGGTTGTTGGTGCCGCTGTTGTGGTTGTGGGAGATGCAGTAGTGGATGTTGTTGCGGCTGTTGTGGTTGTTGGAGCTGCAGTCGTGGTTGTTGGTGCGGCTTTTGTGGTTGTTGGAGCTGCAGTCGTGGTTGTTGGTGCGGCTGTTGTGGTTGTTGCTGTTGTGGTTGTTGGAGTCGGTGTTGTGGTTGTGGGAGATGCAGTAGTGGTTGTTGCCTCGGCTGTTGTGGTTGTTGGTGCGGCTGTTGTGGTTGTTGCTGTTGTGGATGTTGCTGTTGTGGATGTTGGAGTCGGTGTTGTTGTTGTTGGAGCTGCAGTCGTGGTTGTTGCCTCGGCTGTTGTGGTTGTTGGTGCTGCTTTTGTGGTTGTTGGTGCTGCTGTTGTGGTTGTTGGTGCCGCTGTTGTGGTTGTGGGAGATGCAGTAGTGGATGTTGGTGCGGCTGTTGTGGTTGTTGCTGTTGTGGTTGTTGGAGTCGGTGTTGTGGTTGTGGGAGATGCAGTCGTGGTTGTTGCCTCGGCTGTTGTGGTTGTTGGTGCTGCTGTTGTGGTGGTTGATGACGCTGATGTGGTTGTTGGAGCTGCAGTCGTGGTTGTTGCTGCGGCTGTTGTGGTTGTTGGTGCTGCTGTTGTGGCGGTTGGTGCCGCTGTTGTGGTTGTGGGAGATGCAGTAGTGGATGTTGGTGCGGCTGTTGTGGTTGTTGGAGCTGCAGTCGTGGTTGTTGCTGTTGCTGTTGTGGTTGTTGGAGTCGGTGTTGTTGTTATTGGAGCTGCAGTTGTAGTTTTGCTGTGGGTGTTGTGGTTGTTGGAGCTGCAGTCGTGGTTGTTGGTGCGGCTGTTGTGGTTGTTGCTGTTGTGGTTGTTGGAGTCGGTGTTGTGGTTGTTGGAGATGCAGTCGTGGCTGTTGCCTCGGCTGTTGTGGTTGTTGGTGATGCTGTTGTGGTTGTTTGTGCTGCTGTTGTGGTTGTTGGTGCCGCTGTTGTGGTTGTGGGAGATGCAGTTGTGGTTGTTGCCTCGGCTGTTGTGGTTGTTGGTGCTGCTGTTGTGGTGGTTGCTGGACGCTGATGTGGTTGTTGGTGATGCTGTTGTGGTTGTTTGTGCTGCTGTTGTGGTTGTTGGTGCCGCTATTGTGGTTGTGGGAGATGCAGTAGTGGATGTTGTTGCAGCTGTTGTGGTTGTTGGAGCTGCAGTCGTGGTTGTTGGTGCGGCTGTTGTGGTTGTTGCTGTTGTGGTTGTTGCGGTGTTGAGGTTGTTGGAGTCGGTGTTGTTGTTGTTGGAGCTGCAGTCGTGGTTGTTGCCTCGGCTGATGTGGTTGTTGGTGATGCTGTTGTGGTTGTTTTTGCTGCTGTTGTGGTTGTTGCTGTTGCTGTTGTGGTTGTTGCTGTTGTGGTTGTTGGAGCCGGTGTTGTGGTTGTTGGAGCTGCAGCTGTGGTCGTTGGTGCGGCTGTTGTGGTTGTTGCTGTTGCTTTTGTGGTTGTTGCTGTTGTGGTTGTTGGAGCAGGTGTTGTGGTTGTTGGAGATGCAGTCGTGGTTGTTGCCTCGGCTGTTGTGGTTGTTGGTGCTGCTGTTGTGGTGGTTGGTGCCGCTGTTGTGGTTGTTGCTGTTGCTGTTGTGGTTGTTGCTGTTGTGGTTGTTGGAGCGGTGTTGTGGTTGTTGGAGCTGCAGTTGTGGTCGTTGGTGCGGCTGTTGTGGTTGTTGCTGTTGCTTTTGTGGTTGTTGCTGTTGTGGTTGTTGGTGCGGCTGTTGTGGTTGTTGGAGCTGCAGTCGTGGTTGTTGGTGCGACTGTTGTGGTTGTTGCTGTTGTGGTTGTTGGAGTCGGTGTTGTTGTTGTTGGAGCTGCAGTCGTGGTTGTTGCCTCAGCTGTTGTGGTTGTTGGTGCCGCTGTTGTGATTGTGGGAGATGCAGTAGTGGATGTTGGTGCGGCTGTTGTTGTTGTTGGAGATGCAGTCGTGGTTGTTGGTGCGGCTGTTGTGGTTGTTGCTGTTGTGGTTGTTGGAGTCGGTGTTGTTGTTGTTGGAGCTGCAGTCGTGGTTGTTGCTGCGGCTGTTGTGGTTGTTGGAACTGCAGTCGTGGTTGTTTGTGCTGCTGTTGTCGTTGTTGGAGCTGAAATCGCCGTCGTTGGTGCAGCTGTTGTGGTTGTTGGTGCCGCTGTTGTGGTTGTGGGAGATGCAGTAGTGGATGTTGGTGCGGCTGTTGTGGTTGTTGGAGATGCAGTCGTGGTTGTTGGTGCGGCTGTTGTGGTTGTTGGTGCCGCTGTTGTGGTTGTGGGAGATGCAGTCGTGGTTGTTGGTGCAGCTGTTGTGGTTGTTGGTGCCGCTGTTGTGGTTGTGGGAGATGCAGTCGTGGTTGTTGCCTCGGCTGTTGTGGTTGTTGGTGCTGCTGTTGTGGTGGTTGGTGCCGCTGTTGTGGTTGTTGCTGTTGCTGTTGTGGTTGTTGCTGTTGTGGTTGTTGGAGCCGGTGTTGTGGTTGTTGGAGCTGCAGTTGTGGTCGTTGGTGCGGCTGTTGTGGTTGTTGCTGTTGCTTTTGTGGTTGTTGCTGTTGTGGTTGTTGGAGCCGGTGTTGTGGTTGTTGGAGATGCAGTCGTGGTTGTTGCCTCGGCTGTTGTGGTTGTTGGTGCTGCTGTTGTGGTGTTTGATGCCGCTGTTGTGGTTGTGGGAGATGCAGTAGTGGATGTTGGTGTGGCTGTTGTGGTTGTTGGAGCTGCAGTCGTGGTTGTTGGTGCGGCTGTTGTGGTTGTTGCTGTTGTGGTTGTTGGAGTCGGTGTTGTTGTTGTTGGAGCTGCAGTCGTGGTTGTTGCCTCAGCTGTTGTGGTTGTTGGTGCCGCTGTTGTGATTGTGGGAGATGCAGTAGTGGATGTTGGTGCGGCTGTTGTTGTTGTTGGAGATGCAGTCGTGGTTGTTGGTGCGGCTGTTCTGGTTGTTGCTGTTGTGGTTGTTGGAGTCGGTGTTGTTGTTGTTGGAGCTGCAGTTGTGGTTGTTGCTGCGGCTGTTGTGGTTGTTGGAACTGCAGTCGTGGTTGTTTGTGCTGCTGTTGTCGTTGTTGGAGCTGAAATCGTGAAATCGTTGGTGCAGCTGTTGTGGTTGTTGGTGCCGCTGTTGTGGTTGTGGGAGATGCAGTAGTGGATGTTGGTGCGGCTGTTGTGGTTGTTGGAGATGCAGTCGTGGTTGTTGGTGCGGCTGTTGTGGTTGTTGGTGCCGCTGTTGTGGTTGTGGGAGATGCAGTCGTGGTTGTTGGTGCAGCTGTTGTGGTTGTTGGTGCCGCTGTTGTGGTTGTGGGAGATGCAGTCGTGGTTGTTGCCTCGGCTGTTGTGGTTGTTGGTGCTGCTGTTGTGGTGGTTGGTGCCGCTGTTGTGGTTGTTGCTGTTGTGGTTGTTGCTGTTGTGGTTGTTGGAGCGGTGTTGTGGTTGTTGGAGCTGCAGTTGTGGTCGTTGGTGCGGCTGTTGTGGTTGTTGCTGTTGCTTTTGTGGTTGTTGCTGTTGTGGTTGTTGGAGCCGGTGTTGTGGTTGTTGGAGATGCAGTCGTGGTTGTTGCCTCGGCTGTTGTGGTTGTTGGTGCTGCTGTTGTGGTGTTTGATGCCGCTGTTGTGGTTGTGGGAGATGCAGTAGTGGATGTTGGTGTGGCTGTTGTGGTTGTTGGAGCTGCAGTCGTGGTTGTTGGTGCGGCTGTTGTGGTTGTTGCTGTTGTGGTTGTTGGAGTCGGTGTTGTGGTTGTTGGAGATGCAGTCGTGGTTGTTGCCTCGGCTGTTGTGGTTGTTGGTGATGCTGTTGTGGTTGTTTGTGCTGCTGTTGTGGTTGTTGGACCCGGTGTTGTGGTTGTTGGAGATGCAGTCATGGTTGTTGCCTCGGCTGTTGTGGTGGTTGGTGCCGCTGTTGTGGTTGTGGGAGATGCAGTAGTCGATGTTGGTGCGGCTGTTGTGGTAGTTTGAGATGCAGTCGTGGGTGTTGGTGCGGCTGTTGTTGTTGTTGGAGCTGCAGTCGTGCTTGTTGCTGTTGCTGTTGTGGTTGTTGGAGTCGGTGTTGTTGTTGTTGGAGCTGCAGTTGTAGTTGTTGCTGTGGCTGTTGTGGTTGTTGGAGCTGCAGTCGTGGTTGTTGGTGCGGCTGTTGTGGTTGTTGCTGTTGTGGTTGTTTGTGCTGCTGTTGTGGTTGTTGGTGCCGCTGTTGTGGTTGTGGGAGATGCAGTAGTGGATGTTGTTGCAGCTGTTGTGGTTGTTGGAGCTGCAGTCGTGGTTGTTGGTGCGGCTGTTGTGGTTGTTGGTGTTGTGGATGTTGGAGTCGGTGTTGTTGTTGTTGGAGCTGCAGTCGTGGTTGTTGCCTCGGCTGTTGTGGATGTTGGTGCGGCTGTTGTGGTTGTTGGAGCTGCAGTCGTGGTTGTTGGTGCGGCTGTTGTGGTTGTTGCTGTTGTGGTTGTTGGAGTCGGTGTTGTTGTTGTTGTAGCTGCAGTCGTGGTTGTTGCCTCGGCTGTTGTGGTTGTTGGTGCGGCTGTTCTGGTTGTTGCTGTTGTGGTTGTTGGAACTGCAGTCGTGGTTGTTGTTGCTGCTGTTGTCGTTGTTGGAGCTGCAATCATCATCGTTGGTGCGGCTGTTGTGGTTGTTGCTGTTGTGGTTGTTGGAGCCGGTGTTGTGGTTGTTGGAGCTGCAGCTGTGGTGGTTGGTGCTGCTGTTGTGGTGGTTGCTGACGCTGATGTGGTTGTTGGTGATGCTGTTGTGGTTGTTTGTGCTGCTGTTGTGGTTGTTGGTGCCGCTGTTGTGGTTGTGGGAGATGCAGTAGTGGATGTTGGTGCGGCTGTTGTGGTTGTTGCTGTTGTGGTTGTTGGAGTCGGTGTTGTTGTTGTTGGAGCTGCAGTCGTGGTTGTTGGTGCGGCTGTTGTGGTTGTTGCTGTTGTGGTTGTTGGAGTCAGTGCTGTGGTTGTTGCCTCGGCTGTTGTGGTTGTTGGTGCTGCTGTTGTGGTTGTTGGTGCCGCTGTTGTGGTTGTTGGAACTGCAGTCGTGGTTGCTGTTGCTGCTGTTGTCGTTGTTGGAGCTGCAATCATCATCGTTGGTGCCGCTGTTGTGGTTGTGGGAGATGCAGTAGTGGATGTTGGTGCGGCTGTTGTGGTTGTTGCTGTTGTGGTTGTTGGAGTCGGTGTTGTGGTCGTTGGTGCGGCTGTTGTGGTTGTTGCTGTTGCTGTTGTGGTTGTTGCTGTTGTGGTTGTTGGAGCCGGTGTTGTGGTTGTTGGAGATGCAGTCGTGGTTTTTGCCTCGGCTGTTGTGGTTGTTGGTGCTGCTGTTGTGGCGGTTGGTGCCGCTGTTGTGGTTGTGGGAGATGCAGTAGTGGATGTTGGTGCGGCTGTTGTGGTTGTTGGTGATGCTGTTGTGGTTGTTTGTGCTGCTGTTGTGGTTTTTGGTGCCGCTGTTGTGGTTGTGGGAGATGCAGTAGTGGATGTTATTGCGGCTGTTGTGGTTGTTGGAGCTGCAGTCATGGTTGTTGCCTCGGCTGTTGTGGTTGTTGTTGATGCTGTTGTGGTTGTTTGTGCTGCTGTTGTGGTTGTTGGTGCCGCTGTTGTGGTTGTTGGAGCCGGTGTTGTGGTTGTTGGAGATGCAGTCGTGGTTGTTGCCTCGGCTGTTGTGGTTGTTGGTGCCGCTGTTGTGGTTGTGGGAGATGCAGTTGTGGTTGTTGCCTCGGCTGTTGTGGTTGTTGGTGCTGCTGTTGTGGTGGTTGCTGTTGCTGTTGTGGTTGTTGGAGTCGGTGTTGTTGTTATTGGAGCTGCAGTTGTAGTTTTTGCTGTGGGTGTTGTGGTTGTTGGAGCTGCAGTCGTGGTTGTTGGTGCGGCTGTTGTGGTTGTTGCTGTTGTGGTTGTTGGAGTCGGTGTTGTGGTTGTTGGAGATGCAGTCGTGGCTGTTGCCTCGGCTGTTGTGGTTGTTGGTGATGCTGTTGTGGTTGTTTGTGCTGCTGTTGTGGTTGTTGGTGCCGCTGTTGTGGTTGTGGGAGATGCAGTTGTGGTTGTTGCCTCGGCTGTTGTGGTTGTTGGTGCTGCTGTTGTGGTGGTTGCTGACGCGGATGTGGTTGTTGGAGTCGGTGTTGTTGTTATTGGAGCTGCAGTTGTAGTTTTTGCTGTGGGTGTTGTGGTTGTTGGAGCTGCAGTCGTGGTTGTTGCTGTTGCTGTTGTGGTTGTTGGAGTCGGTGTTGTTGTTGTTGAAGCTGCAGTTGTAGTTGTTGGTGCGGCTGTTGTGGTTGTTGCTGTTGTGGTTGTTGGAGTCGGTGTTGTGGTTGTTGGAGATGCAGTCGTGGTTGTTGCCTCGGCTGTTGTGGTTGTTGCTGTTGTGGTTGTTTGTGCTGCTGTTGTGGTTGTTGGTGCCGCTGTTGTGGTTGTGGGAGATGCAGTAGTGGATGTTGTTGCGGCTGTTGTGGTTGTTGTTGTGGTTGTTGGAGTCGGTGTTGTTGTTGTTGGAGCTGCAGTCGTGGTTGTTGCCTCGGCTGTTGTGGATGTTGGTGCGGCTGTTGTGGTTGTTGGAGATGCAGTCGTGGTTGTTGCTGCGGCTGTTGTGGTTGTTGGAACTGCAGTCGTGGTTGTTGTTGCTGCTGTTGTCGTTGTTGGAGCTGCAATCATCATCGTTGGTGCGGCTGTTGTGGTTGTTGCTGTTGTGGTTGTTTGAGCCGGTGTTGTGGTTGTTGGAGCTGCAGCTGTGGTTGTTGGTGCTGCTGTTGTGGTGGTTGCTGACGCTGATGTGGTTGTTGGTGATGCTGTTGTGGTTGTTTGTGCTGCTGTTGTGGTTGTTGGTGCCGCTGTTGTGGTTGTGGGAGATGCAGTAGTGGATGTTGTTGCGGCTGTTGTGGTTGTTGGAGCTGCAGTCATGGTTGTTGGTGCGGCTGTTGTGGTTGTTGCTGTTGTGGTTGTTGGATTCGGTGTTGTGGTTGTTGGAGATGCAGTCGTGGTTGTTGCCTCGGCTGTTGTCGTTGTTGGTGATGCTGTTGTGGTTGTTTGTGCTGCTGTTGTGGTTGTTGGAGCCGGTGTTGTGGTTGTTGGAGATGCAGTCGTGGTTGTTGCCTCGGCTGTTGTGGTTGTTGGTGCTGCTTTTGTGGTGGTTGGTGCCGCTGTTGTGGTGGTTGGTGCCGCTGTTGTGGTTGTGTGAGATGCAGTCGTTTTTGTTGCCTCGGCTGTTGTGGTTGTTGGTGCTGCTGTTGTGGTGGTTGGTGCCGCTGTTGTTGTTGTTGGAGCTGCAGTCGTGGTTGTTGCTGTTGCTGTTGTGGTTGTTGGAGTTGGTGTTGTTGTTGTTGGAGCTGCAGTCGTGGTTGTTGCTGTTGGTGTTGTGGTTGTTGGAGCTGCAGTCGTGGTTGTTGGTGCGGCTGTTGTGGTTGTTGCTGTTGTGGTTGTTGGAGTCGGTGTTGTGGTTGTTGGAGATGCAGTCGTGGCTGTTGCTTCGGCTGTTGTGGTTGTTGGTGATGCTGTTGTGGTTGTTTGTGCTGCTGTTGTGGTTGTTGGTGCCGCTGTTGTGGTTGTGGGAGATGCAGTTGTGGTTGTTGCCTCGGCTGTTGTGGTTGTTGGTGCTGCTGTTGTGGTGCTTGCTGACGCTGATGTGGTTGTTGGTGATGCTGTTGTGGTTGTTGGTGCCGCTATTGTTGTTGTGGGAGATGCAGTAGTGGATGTTGTTCCGGATGTTGTGGTTGTTGGAGCTGCAGTCGTGGTTGTTGGTGATGCTGTTGTGGTTGTTTGTGCTGCTGTTGTGGTTGTTGGTGCCGCTGTTGTGGTTGTGGGAGATGCAGTAGTGGATGTTGGTGCGGCTGTTGTGGTTGTTGGAGCTGCAGTCGTGGTTGTTGGTGCGGCTGTTGTGGTTGTTGCTGTTGTGGTTGTTGGAGTCGGTGTTGTTGTTGTTGGAGCTGCAGTCGTGGTTGTTGCCTCAGCTGTTGTGGTTGTTGGTGCCGCTGTTGTGATTGTGGGAGATGCAGTAGTGGATGTTGGTGCGGCTGTTGTTGTTGTTGGAGATGCAGTCGTGGTTGTTGGTGCGGCTGTTGTGGTTGTTGCTGTTGTGGTTGTTGGAGTCGGTGTTGTTGTTGTTGGAGCTGCAGTCGTGGTTGTTGCTGCGGCTGTTGTGGTTGTTGGAACTGCAGTCGTGGTTGTTTGTGCTGCTGTTGTCGTTGTTGGAGCTGAAATCGTCGTCGTTGGTGCAGCTGTTGTGGTTGTTGGTGCCGCTGTTGTGGTTGTGGGAGATGCAGTAGTGGATGTTGGTGCGGCTGTTGTGGTTGTTGGAGATGCAGTCGTGGTTGTTGGTGCGGCTGTTGTGGTTGTTGCTGTTGTGGTTGTTGGAGCCGGTGTTGTGGTTGTTGGAGCTGCAGCTGTGGTCGTTGGTGCGGCTGTTGTGGTTGTTGCTGTTGCTGTTGTGGTTGTTGCTGTTGTGGTTGTTGGAGCCGGTGTTGTGGTTGTTGGAGATGCAGTCGTGGTTTTTGCCTCGGCTGTTGTGGTTGTTGGTGCTGCTGTTGTGGCGGTTGGTGCCGCTGTTGTGGTTGTGGGAGATGCAGTAGTGGATGTTGGTGCGGCTGTTGTGGTTGTTGGTGATGCTGTTGTGGTTTTTTGTGCTGCTGTTGTGGTTGTTGGTGCCGCTGTTGTGGTTGTGGGAGATGCAGTAGTGGATGTTGGTGCGGCTGTTGTGGTTGTTGGTGATGCTGTTGTGGTTGTTTGTGCTGCTGTTGTGGTTGTTGGTGCCGCTGTTGTGGTTGTTGGAGTCGGTGTTGTGGTTGTTGGAGATGCTGTTGTGGTTGTTTGTGCTGCTGTTGTGGTTGTTGGTGCCGCTGTTGTGGTTGTTGGAGCCGCTGTTGTGGTTGTTGGAGATGCAGTCGTGGTTGTTGCCTCGGCTGTTGTGGTTTTTTGTGCTGCTGTTGTGGTTGTTGGTGCCGCTGTTGTGGTTGTGGGAGATGCAGTAGTGGATGTTGGTGCGGCTGTTGTGGTTGTTGGTGATGCTGTTGTGGTTGTTTGTGCTGCTGTTGTGGTTGTTGGTGCCGCTGTTGTGGTTGTTGGAGTCGGTGTTGTGGTTGTTGGAGATGCTGTTGTGGTTGTTTGTGCTGCTGTTGTGGTTGTTGGTGCCGCTGTTGTGGTTGTTGGAGCCGGTGTTGTGGTTGTTGGAGATGCAGTCGTGGTTGTTGCCTCGGCTGTTGTGGTTGGTGGTGCTGCTGTTGTGGTGGTTGGTGCCGCTGTTGTGGTTGTGGGAGATGCAGTAGTGGATGTTGGTGCGGCTGTTGTGGTTGTTGGAGATGCAGTCGTGGTTGTTGGTGCCGCTGTTGTGGTTGTTGCTGTTGTGGTTGTTGGAGTCGGTGTTGTGGTTGTGGGAGATGCAGTCGTGGTTGTTGCCTCGGCTGTTGTGGTTGTTGGTGCTGCTGTTGTGGTGGTTGCTGACGCTGATGTGGTTGTTGGTGATGCTGTTGTGGTTGTTTGTGCTGCAGTCGTGGGTGTTGGTGGGGCTGTTATGGTTGTTGGAGCTGCACTCGTGGTTGTTGGAGCGGGTGTTATGGTTGTTGGAGCTGCAGTCGTGGTTTTTGTTGCGATGGTTGCTGTTGTTGGAGCTGCAGTCATGGTTTTTGGTTTAGGTTTCATGGTTCTTGGCGCTGCAGCCGGGGTTGCTGTAGTAGCTGTTGTGGTTTTGCAATATGTTATATTTATTCTAGTAGTTTTGCACACATTTTTTGCATCCCTCAATCCCCAATTGTCAAAACATTATATTTCTTTTCCAGACGTTTGATATATTTATTTAGCATTTGTCCAAGTAAATTCTTCCTCTGTGTTGCACACACATATATTTCCCTGTCTATGTTCAGTTTAATCCATTTTCTCGACTATTTTCTATTAATCAGGTCATCTGTATTAGGAGGCGTTTGATTTCTTTTGTGATCATATGAACCAAAGTCGTGTGTTGGAATGCAACGGGACTTCCAAGTTGCACTGATTGGGACATATGGATTGTTTCTGCATAATGCTGTAGTTGACTGGAGTTATTCTTATAAAACATTTTTTTTTTTTCCTTTTTTGTTTCCCTAGGTAGGTAGTTAATTGCTTTGGATTTATCACTTTTTAAGTTAAAATAAGTAGATAATGGATTGTATTTGTTTGTTATTTGTTTTTGCTATTTAATTGTTTGCATTCTTTGTGTGTCTGAAATCATCTTATCCACCAGTATTTATACTCCTCTTTTTGTCTTGCTTTTTTGGTCAGTTTTGGGATATTTTTTATTTTCCTGTTAAGTTTTGTTTTTGTTGAATTGTTGTCTTGTGTCTTATGTTGTGATTAAATGCACAAGCGTTTCAGTGGTTGAAAAATGGATTATGTGTATATTTGACGCTGAATCCTTTATGTGCCTAGATTGTGTCTGTCTTTCATTCTTGACAAGCTGATAGAATAGCAATGTTAAAGAATAAGAATTTAGTTCTGTATATTAAATGAACTGTACAACAATATACTTTCATTCTATAACTATTACCTCAATATACACAGGACACAGCAGTTTGTCTCAGTTTCATAGGTAAAGAAGAACATTTAGAATAGTGGAACATGAAAGGCATGCAAAACTTTTACATTTATTACTCACCACAAATGTCAATGTCTGAAGTTAATTTGAGTTTAAATTATCTAAATTTTAGGAGCAGGACCACGCCTCCAGACATATCCCTTCTCGTTCTTATCTACATATGATCCCCCTGTCGTACAAGCTGTTCGTTCTTGTTTTTGTGCCCCACCCTCCTTCCCCTTTTTCAGTTCTTTCACTTTTTTCACTTCTTCACTTCTCATTAGTACATGGGGATTTCTCAGGCCCGGGAGCTGCCACCAGTCCTCTCCAAGCCCTTCCCCAAACCACACCTCAATTCATGTTTAAGCCATTCATCTTTATCTACTAAAAACGCTGTCAAGCCTAAAATGAGAACGTGGGTCCAGCTAGTGAAATATAGCTTTTGTTTAGCACATTTTTTCTATAACCAACTACAAGCATCAGTGTCATGAGATATGTCATAGTTCAAATAGTGAAACTTTAACTGTGCAGCCTAGGTAAACTTATAACCATGCTGTGTAAATGTTTGGCCAAAATTAATTATGGCAAATAAAGGTCTCACTGTTAGCCACATTTTGACACAACCTTTACCTGTTATTCCTTCTGTGTGAATATTTTTTTAATACAGTCATTTTTTTAAATGATATTGCTAAAAGTGTCACAAATTTAGTTGTAGTTATTAACACAGCCTCAATCATGTGCCTTAATGTTTTGAGGACCTTTTTCAGAACTGAATGATTTTAAATGGAATGATGCATGTGTGCTATTCCATTGACTGTGAGGATAACCAAATGCTGAGTCAAGAGGAGAAGAATCAGAGAGAAATTGTTTTTTGGTTTTTTTTAAGAAACACTTTTACCAGACATGCACTCAGAGTGTTCACTGAACCCACAACTTGTAGGTATTAAAAAACTGGGGAAATTTGGCTCCACCTTGCATTACTAGGTACAAATCAACTAGATTTAGTTACTGCACTCAAAATAAAAAAATGCTTAACCATTAAACTACTATAACACACAACTTTAATACAGTCTACATATTGTCTATAGCAATTATTCTTGAGGTTATACTTTCCAGTGCTACTGCAGTTTATTGATTTTGCGTCAACAGTAAGTTTAGCATCACTTAGCTTACCTGCTAGAAGCAAGGAAACTGATATCATCAGTAGAACACCCATTGTTCAACCAGTTAAATCTGTAAAAGAAACATATGTCAAGGTTTGTTTTATGGTCTGGTTGTTTTTACTCTGCAATTGAGTTTCTGGACTTGTGTTGTTTATTTAATTCTTATATGAGGGCCCAGGGTTTTGCAACTTTATATTATTTCATGTATTCATTCTCTTAGAATATGTAACCTTGTTAAGTTCTTCCCTGAGTGTTCCCCTGCTTCCTGTGTCATGTCTGTTGTATTAATTTGTGTGTCTGTCTTCCCCCTTTAGTTATCACTTTATCTGGATTTTAGCATTTTTGCCATTTTGGCTGTATCACAATAAACCTAATAAACAGCTCATTTGTTGCTCAATGCTGCCTGGCTGTGAGTGTGCACTTGGTTCCTCATCTCCACAACTAGGGATGAAGGACTGGTTCTTGCAGCAAACTGGTTTCCATTAATTCAATTCCTTGGAATTGCTTGCCTATTTATTCTGCTTATAGGTTCCTTTTAGACTTGCATTACAATAAGCTCAAGAAGTGATATCAATATTGGAATTCCTAAATTCTTATCAATTCCCATCCCTATCTACAACACATACACAAACACGCACACACACACAAAAATCTGCCATTATGTTACTAAGTTAAAAAATTTAGTAAGTGGAATTTTAAGTGTAATTAATATTATTATGCTTTAAAATGAAATGATAAATTATGACTATTTAAAAAAAAATCGTATTGGTACAAACATCATTAGTTTTATAAGTCATAATACAAAAAAAAAAAAAAAAAATCAGATTTACACTACAGAAAATATGTTCCATTGTACTTACCAAAACTGGAATCAAATGGAAATGTATTAATTCCTGTTTTTTATCTGTAGATGTCTTCAGTTTCTTTTTATTTTAAAATGGTGCAGTTCACCTCTTTGCTTTGGTAAATCTTTCACCTTATGTTCCTGTCAAAACACCTTTCGTCCTTATATATTTCAGCAGAATTAGGGCTAATGACGTAAGTAAGAAATGAGGTTGTTGCACCTTTAGAATGAACAATGTCATATCACAGGATTCACAAGTTCGTCAAGCCACGTTTCTTGGCTTAATATAACATTGCCTCTCCCTTCTTTTTGTTTCTCAAGAGTGACTCAAAGATATACTGACAGACCAAATACAGAATTCTAGTATGGTGAAAAGAAGTTGTAAGAAATGAAAGAGATATATGATCAAAGTAAATGGACATCTTTATAGAGTGTGAGTCTCTCAAGTTATTTACCACACAACAGAGAACTTTATAGTGATATATTGTAACTCAGAATCAAAGCTAAATTTCCTGATACTTTTCCAAGTGATTGCAAACTCATTAAATCAAAATGATTTAATATGAAATTATAATATCTCATAATTGAAACATGACATGTATCAGTAGGAAGTACTTTATATTGACATTCTAAAAGTGCTTTTACCACTTTGTTAGAACAATTTGTTTTAAAAGTGGCTCAATAATACATTTTCGATTACACTGATTTTATTCATTTAATATCCCCTCTCTGTTTACTGCATAGAAAGGACAAAACGCTCTGAATTATTGTTTAAACACTTTGATGTTATTTGTTTCATTTTGTTTATACATTTTTTCTAAGCCAAGACAAGGAGACTTTGCAAGGAGATTTCTGAGAGTTCAAAGAAATGCAAAGGAATCTGGCATTGAGAACCAACAGAATTACTGAAATGAAAGTGAAAATAGCTGCTTATGTGTTTTACATCAAGGCTCCAATTTGATAATTTTAGCAAGATCTTTCCTGTTGTTTTCAACTATGCACTTTCTGCAGATGTCCAACAATGGGGAATGGTGATGTATTCATATGTAAATGCTTTCTCATACTTTCAAATTACAGTTCTGCCGAAGAGTTCAAAATAAGAATAAACAAACAAAGATACAAGAAAAAGATTTCAAGAATATTGGTCCAGCTTAACATGCTATTTATGTATTTTCTCCATCATTACAACAACTTAGCTCGCAGCTTGCTTATTGAGTCATTAAGCTGGCTGCAGCTTTAGCATTACCTTCATAAAACATAGCAACAATTCCTCATCTAAAAAAAACTGTGAATCTTTTGTTGAACTTTCATCATCTCCAGTTCCTCTTTTAAATTCTGCTTTTAAGAGAAAACATTTTAGAAGAGAAGTATAATTAGATTTGATATTTGCAGGTGAGTTTGTCAAACCAGAATTTTCAGCAAATACCTCTCCATCACGCCTTCAGGTTAAGAGAAAATGTGGTTTGGAACATGTTGAACAAGCTTTGTAGTGCAAATGTGATCTAGGGATAGGGGCATCATACAAATAGCATAGTTCTTTCACCATAGTTCTTTAAGAACAAATGCAGTCTATAAAACAGTGATGAACTGTTGCAACACCAAAGAGTAACAGCTTAGGAATGTATAGGTCACACCTCTTCTTTGGAAATTGTGTCAGTCAGACAATAATTTTGAGATAGTGGCTTATTTAATATTTTTTTAAAGGAAGAAATTCATTTGTTTTACCTGTGTCTTTTATTGAGGACCTAGCCTGAATATGGCTAAGCATTAGCGTTAAATTGACCCATCATATATTCAGAGTATAGCAAACTTTAAACTGCAACAAAATTAACTAGCAGGAGTGACACTCAGATATTTTGGGTAGCTTATGCACAGTTCACAGTTTATGCAGTGCACAGTTTATTCACAGTTTATGCACAGCTTGTTGAGAAAGCAAGGAAGTGCATGAAAATCTGGACATTAGATTTGCAGGGTTATCTGGATTAAATATTATTATATGGATAAAATCTTCTATCATGGCATGTTACAAACATTTTTACTGTGTATTTTCTATGTACTCTTCATAGAGAGGTACCCTGTATACCTTGCATGCCTTTCAAAGCTGCAGTTTCCTTAGAAAACTTATACAGGTTTGCTTCCCATTTGTGAGTTCTAGGAAAGAAGAAATTTCACAAACTGACTTGGTATCCTATTACTGTACCATGCTCAAATTGAGTGACCTCTTTGGAATCTCCTATTGTTTCACAAATGTTTCAAGTGTGTTTGTATCAATAGGACTGAAAACATCTGAATGGATGCTGGCCAACGCCAAGATCAGGTGATCTGGTAGGACTTCAGCTGAGTCTGTCTTCCAGACCTGCCAGAAATAATTATGTTCTTGATTAATGGCCTTAGTATTTAATGAAGTTTGTTCTTTCTGCTTGTTTTTTTTTCTCTCAGCAGGTGATCAAGGAGATTTTCAGTGTCTTTTCTCTCTTTGTCCCTCTTCTCCTCTATTTCTTTCCCTCTCCTTTTGTTAACTGTCTTCCAAACCTCTCTTTCTATCTCTGTCCTGTCACCTGGTCCTTTCTGTTCTTATTGTAATAACTCAAAATGAAAAAAAAATATAAACAAATTACTACTACTACTACTACTACTACTACTACTACTACTAATAATAATAATGATAATAATAATAAAGGTAGAATACTGGCCTGCTTGGACCTTTGGGTGGCGCTGTCACTTGGTGTTCGCTATCTCTGCGGTAGAGTATCACTTCCTGTTCCTGCTCAAACACACTGTGGTGTTTGTCACTACCCGATCCGTACCGGAAACCCGATCGGTACCACGCATATGCGAAAGGTGTCTACTTCCGGTCAAAGCATTTTACAATAGTTATGGGTCAGAGTATCTCTTAAGATGTTAAGAATAATAAGTATCTTTTAAATTGTTTGCAGTAATGAAGCATTTCAATATAATGTAGACAAAAACAAAAAATAAAAAGATTGTTACTGATCAGGACTCCCCGATCCTTCCTGCGCATGTGCAAAGTCGGATCATACAAATCGGGTCTACCCGATCTGTACCGCGCATTAGCAGATGTTTTCTTCTTCTTCTGATTCATTTAATGACAGTTTACTCCCCAATGTATGAGGATACCGCCACCTGCTGACTGAGCGAATGAACCCTATTGTAAAATGAACTAACGTCATTACAAATGCATGTTAAATTTGATTTATTGATAGTCGAGTGTGTTTATGCTTGTCTGTGTGGAGAGGATTGTTGGAATAGTGATGATGATGTCCGCTACCACTGTCAATTGTCAGTAAACACTTAATCTGGCTGATGAATCTTCACATGACATATTAATAAGTCAGTATTATTAAGTCTGTAATTAGGCGCCATTCTTCTTATTTTACAGCGCTGTTGTTCAATCGGGAGATGCTCTCTGTTGAGGAGAAAAGCTTGAATTTCTTTGTATACAGATTATCCATTGTTTAAATGTCCCGGGCAGTCGAAAAGGAGGCATAGCTGTTGAGAAATGCTAGGAGCTAACTGGGTGCTAACTGTGTCATTCAAATACATCACTGTTGCAATGTTGGCAAAGAGAGGAAGTGACGTAGGATTTGCGCATGCGTGGTACCGATCAGGTTTCCGGTACGGATCGGTTAGTGACAGTGTTTTTGAGTAGCTTATCTGCATAGCAGTTTAATTAAAAACTTTTAGATAACTTCTTTTTAAATAATATAACCTTCGCGTGCTTCATCGAAGCACACTCTCTGTGTACTCACTCGCTAATTTATAGCCAAAGTATTCACTCACTGTATCTTTACTGTTTCACTAACTTAGCTTAGCTTGTAGCTGGCTCGCCAGCATGGCCTCTTTACCTGTCCCTCCTGCACTTTCCTGCTCATTGTGTTAGATATTTAGTTACTCCTCGGCCTCTAGCAGTAATGATACTTGTAATAAATGAAGCCTATTTGCAGCTCTGGAGGCCAGGATGACCGAATTGGAGACTCGGCTTCGCACCCCTGATACACCCGTAGCTAGTCAGGCTCTTGTAGCCGGTGTTCTGACAAACCATCCTACTTTGGCCAAACCTCCTACCTTAAGTAGTTTATGCACATTTCTCCTGTGATAGAGTAATTCCAGCAAAAATTTAAGTAGGTATCATGATTTGCCACTTAACTTTGCCCAGCAGAGTATGCTTGTAGCTCATATTCATATAGCCAGGAAGGTTTGCCACTTCATTTTACCCGTTAAAGTATGCTTGTAGGTAACATTCACAAAGATAGCATGGTTTGGCACTTAATTTTAGCTGTTAAAGTATGTTTCTAGCTCATATTCACAAAGGTAGGATGATTCGCTACTGAAGTTTAGCTGTTAAAGTATGCTTCTAGCTCAGATTAACAAAGGTAGGACGATATGGCACTTAATTTTACCTGTATTTTTCTAGCTAATATTCACAAAGGTAGGATGGTTTGCCACTTAATTTCGTGTTGTGTGCATGCGCAGAAACAATGGGTAGGATAGTTTGTCAGGTAGGATGGATTCCAGAACACCGGTGCAGCCGAAGGTAGCGTAGGCCCTGCTAGCTGTCACCCGGCAGGCCTCGAGCAGCATTGGAAAGAGGATGGCTGGGTGACGGTGAGAAGGAAAGATAGTCTTATACAGAAGCCCCAGGTACACCACCAAACTGTTCATGTGTCTAACCGTTTTTCCCCTCTTGGTAACATACCTGCCGAGGATCAAACTCTGGTAATTGGCGATTTAGTTTTGAGACGTGAAGCTAGAGACACCAGCAACCAAAGTCAATTGTCTTCCAGGGGCCAGAGCAGGCGACACTGAGGAAAATTTAAAAGTGATGGCTAAGAGTAAACGTAAATTCAGTAAAATTATAATTCACGTCGGCAGTAATGACACCCGGTTACATCAATTGCAGGTCACTAAACTCAATATTGAATCGGTGTGTAACTTTGCCAAAACAATGTCGGACTCTGTAGTTTTCTCTGGTCCCCTCCCCAATTGGACCAGGAGTGACATGTTTAGCCGCATGTTCTCCTTAAATTGCTGGCTGTCTGAGTGGTGTCCAAAAAACAATGTGGGCTTTATAGATAATTTGGAAAGTTTCTGGAGGAAACATCATGCAACCAGGTTGCAGCAGGATGATTATGTTAGTTTAAATGAATCAAATCATTCTGAGTCATTCTAACTATCAGAAACCTCAAAGCAGAGGCTGAGGGGGGGCAGCAATTTTCCAAACCAGCCTATTAGTCAACCAAAGACCAAGACAGACTTTTAATTCATTTGAAAGCCTGATGGTTAGCCTTATCTACCCTAGCTGCAAAACACAAAAACCAGTCTTATTCGTGATTATCTATCGTCCACTACCTGGGCCTTACACAGAGTTTCTCTCTGATTTCTCAGACTTATTATCTGATTTAGTGCTCAGCTCAGATAAAATAATTATTGTGGGTGATTTTAACATCCATGTAGATGCTAAAAATGACAGCCTCAACATCGCATTTAATCTGTTATTAGACTCAATTGGCTTCTCTCAAAATGTAAAAGAACCCACCCACCACTTTAATCACACTCTAGATCTTGTTTTAACATATGGCATAGAAACTGAACATTTAACAGTGTTTCCTGAAAGCCCTCTCTTGTCTGATCATTTCCTGATAACATTTAAATTTACAATAATTGATTATACAGCAGTGGGGAGTAGACCTCATCACAGTAGATGTCTTTCTGAAAGTGCTGTAACTAAGTTTAAGAATATAATCCACCCACTGTTATCATCCTCAGTGCCCTGTACCAACACAGAGCAGAGCAGCTGCCTGAACACTCCTCCAACAGAGATTATCCTGTTAATAATTTTGCCTCCCCACTACGTATGACACTGGATACTGTAGCTCCTGTTAAAAATAAGGCCTCAAATCAGAAGTACTTGACTCTATAATTCTCAAACACATAGCCTAAAGCAGATAACTCGTAAACTAGAGAGGAAATGGCGTGTCACAAATTTAGAAGATCATCATTTAGCCTGGAGAAATAGTTTGTTGCTTTATATGAAGGCCCTCCGCAAAGCCAGAACATCTTACTATTCATCATTGATTGAAGAAAATAAGAACAACCCTAGGTTTCTCTTCAGCACTGTAGCCAGGCTGACAAAAAGCCAGAGCTCTGTTGAGCCAACCATCCCTTTAACGTTAACTAGTAATGACTTCATGAACTTCTTCACAAATAGATATTTAATCATTAGAGAAAAAATGACCAATAATCATCTCACAGATGTAATATTATCTACAGCTACTTTGAGTACCATTGATATTAATTTAAAGTCTTTTTCTCAAATCGATCTTTCTGAGTTAACTTCAGTAATTACTTCCTCCAAACCATCAACATGTTTGCAACCAGACAGCATTTTAATACTGCTTGCTGAACCTATTTAACTTATAACACTTCTGGTGTTTGAACTATACCTGTGAACTTAAAATACCCATCTTGTCATGGTGCCTAAATCGTCCTTTATAATGAATACTTACTTATGAATGAATACTAGTTAAGGTTACTGTAGTAACTTAACAACCTTAAGTCACGAAAAACTTCACAAAATAAATCATAGTAAATCAATCATCTATTATACTTGGACCTCAGAACTAGCAGTATGGAACTTAACATTACCATCCAACAGCTCAAGCGTGATATTTTCCCACTTTTTTTTTTTTTTTTTTAAATTATTTCGTTACATAATCCTTGATCCAAGCTGGTAACTGTCTCGGTCTGTTAGGAACAGAAGGTCTTTTAGGAGTTTCTCTTGTGTTGTTTTCAACCTCTTTACCAGCCTGCAACGGCTCAGCATTCTCTGCTCGGCAGAGTGAGAGACGGGCTGCATTCCATCTCTTTCCATCACTCATGTTGAAGGTGCTCAGTCCAGTCTGTTGCTGCACTGACAGTGGATCAGTGAACTGTCTCTCTCCCTTCCCCACTCGGAAAGGTTTACGTATCTGCACCCTGTCACCGACCACAAGCTGGGGGATTTTGCCCCCTTCTTAGCATCAGTGTAGTGTTTACTCCTGTGCTGCTGGTGAAAGACTCTGGCCCTGATTTGGTCATACTGTCCTGTGTCTTTGGGAAATGGCAGGACATTTAGCTTTGTTCTCATTGGTCTCCCTCTGAGAAGCTGAAATGGAGCTGCTCCAGTTGTTGCATGAGCTGTAGCACGGTAATTCTGTAGAATCTCCGTTACGGCGGGCTTCCACGGCTTCTGGGACACCTGTGCAGCTTGAACACAGTCCTTCAGTACTCTGTTAAATCTTTCAACACACCCGTTTGCTTGAGGGTGGTACACACTTGTTCTAATGTGCTTGATGCCCCTTTCCTTCAGGAAATCAGCAAAGGCAGATGAAGTGAATTGTGGTCCATTATCTGTCGTAAGCTCACAAGGGTTTCCCTCCCTTGCAAAGACTGAAGACAAGAACCTAATAACAGTGTCTGTAGTAGCTGATAAAGTAAGGGCTACTTCTGGCCATTTGCTGAAGTAATTGACCAGTGTGATAGCAAACCTGCAGTCCTGTGGCCCATGGTCAAAAGGTCCAATAATGTCAACGGCCACATGCTGAAAGGGACCATCTGGAAACTGAACCGGCTGTAGGGGAGCAGGAGCAGTTTTGGCCTTTTTTTCACACGCTTGACAGACTGAGCACGATGACAGAATTGCATGGACTTGAGTATCCATGGATGGCCACCAGTAAAGCTCTCTGAGTCGTTGCTTTGTGCGAACTATGCCCTGGTGACCTTCATGTGCGAGGCATATCACCTTTTTCGCAGGGACCTTGGGACCACCAGACGTGTCCCCCGGAAGACTAACGGTGATTCCACAGCAAGTTCATGTCGCACCAGGATATATGGCTGCATCTCAGCTGGGAGAGACCTTTTCACCTTAGGCCAGCCTGAGCGGATAACCTGTCGCAGCAGAGAAAGGTCAGGGCAGTCCTCACATTCAGCTTTAAAATCCGTCAACGGTGTCACTGTCAAAAGAGGAGAAACTTCAGCTATCTCCAGGAGAAGGTCTTTTTCAGCATCAATGTCAGTGCTGGAGTACGTCAGGGGAACCCGTGAGAGGCAGTCTGCCATGACATTCTGAACACCAGGACAGTACTGCACATCGTACTGAAAACACATCAACCTTGCAGACCATCGTGCGATTCTCATGCCCGCTCTATTCATACCTTTGGTGCTGAGAAGGGTAGTAAGAGCTTGGTGGTCAGTACGAAGCGTGAATCTGCGGCCCCATACATATGTACGCCATCTTTCCACCGCCCAGACACAGGCTAACACCTACTTTTCTGTGGTGGAGTACTTTCTTTCTGCAGGAGACAGAGTTCGAGAGGCGAACGCCACAACCCGCTCCACTTGATCCGGGTGCAGCTGTGTCAACACAGCTCCTAGCCCGTAGTCTGATGCATCTGTGGTGATAAAAGTGTAGCATAATCTGGAATAAATTTACTGAACCAGGATGACAAACCCAGGAACGAGCGCAATGCAGCCATATCCTTTGGAGCAGGAGCCTCAGCAATAGCAGTAAGGTGATGTTGGCTTGGACGTAGGCCTTCCTTTGAGATTACATGGCCCAGGAATGTAATGTGTGACTGGCAGAAGGAACTTTTCCCAGTGTTAATCTGCAGGCCGACGTCTCTGAGACGTTGGAGAACAGCTTGCAGGCGTGTATCATGCACCTCATTAGATGTTCCATAGACAATGAGGTCATCCAAGTAGTTGCGAACACCAGGCAGATCTTTCAGGACTGTTTGCATCATTTTCTGGAAAGCCGACGGTGCTGATGCTAGGCCAAATGGAACACATGTGAACTGGAACAGTCCCTCATGAGTGATGAAAGCAGTCAGCTTGCGGCTCTCCGGATGCAAAGGTAATTGGTGGTATGCTGAGCTCAGGTCAATCTGGCTGTAGTGAGTGGCAGCCGCCAACTCAGAAAACAGATCCTCCATATGAGGAAGAGGATGGCAGTCAGCAATGATACTCTTATTGGGTTCACGGAGGTCAACACACAGTCTCAACTCCCTTTTGCGCTTCCGTGCCACGACCAGAGGACTCACCCACTCAGCTGCATCGATCCTTTCAATTATGCCAGCTTTGAGCAAGCGAGAGAGTTCCGCTGATACCTCTGTACGTACACTTAATGGCAGGCGTCTCAGCTTTTGACGTACAGGCTGCACATTGTTGTTTACCTGTACTTTATGGATGAACCCTTTAACACATCCAAGTTGAGCTGGTGGGATAGGATCAACATTGTATACAGCAGACTTCCGGTTAGTAGAATCAGGCTCATCTGCAGTTTCATCCTAAATGCGGTCCACTTTGCCTCTGACGATGCAGACGTTCAGTGCTCTAATGAGGTCGAGGCCTAATAGCGGGGAACCAGCTTTGACAATGTAGAAGGAAGCAGGAACTTTTTCATTCTGTGCATGCAGCGCAACTGATGCGGGCAGACAACCCATCACAGCTAACTCATCTTTAGCATAAGTAACTAGCTTGACTTTAGGTCGCACCAGTGCACAGTCTGCAAAATACTGTCTGTAGATAGTTTCTGGCAGAATAGACACAGAAGCTCCAGTGTCTACTATCAGCTCTACCGTCTGAGAACCTCCTCGTACAATTTCAATGTCGACAGTGCAGGTAAGCTTATCTTGAATAGCTGCCATCATTTTAGTATCTTGCACGCACAGTACTGCCAATTCTGGAACCACTACTTCTCTCACTGCACTGACTGACGACTTACATACCTTGGCAAAATGTCTCTTTTTCCTGCAGTTTTTGCATTTTGAAGAAGCAGCCGGACAGTTTTTATCATTAGCTAAGTGCTTGTGAGAACCACACCTGAAGCACTTCCGCTGCTGCTGCTTGGAAACTCCCCGTTTGCGCTAGTCTGGAGTGCAGCCTTTAGCAGGGCAAGGTCCTGTCTTCTGGTGAGAGCGAGAATTTGCCGTGTCGACTGTCTGAATTGGCGCGGTCGGAAACGAGCCAGGTGTGGAGAGTAGAGTAGCGTTTTTGACTGCTGCTTCCACCTGGCCTGCAATAGTTAGAGCCTTATCCAGTGTGAGATCGTCCTCCAGTAACAGTTTGTCTTTCACAGCGCTGAGATGAGCGTTGGAGATTAACTGATCTCTTATCATTTCACTTTCCATTTGTCCAAAGTTGCAAGATGAAGCTCTCAGAGCCACCACATACTGAGAAACAGTCTCATCCGCTCGTTGAATACGCTGTCTGAATGTATGACGGCACGCCACAACATTCACTTTCGGCACAAAGTGCTTCTCCAGTGCGCTCATGGCGTCAGCATATGTATCACCTTGCACCGGTAACGTGTAGAATAACCGCTGTCCAAGCAGTGTAGCAAAACAGCGCGTTTCCTAGCATCCGGCCATGCGTCTCCCGTGGGGTTGATTACCAGCATGTAATTGTTGAATATTTTCCACCATGTAGTAAATGGAATCGGCGGCTCACCCACATGTGGAAGAAAAGATGGTGGACTCGGAACTGATCCGCTCATCCTCGTCGCCAATTTGTGGTGTATTCGACAGAACAACGGAGATGGAGCTTGGTTTATAGTGGAACGTGTATTCAGCAGTAGTTAGCCATCCATTACATACCACAATACTTTCTCTCTTCCTCTATCATTCTATCTCTATCAGTCACAGAGCCCCCTACTGCTAACTGAGTATATGTTCATATTCAGTCCCCCTGTAAAGCAACCCTTCACCATCTTAGCAGTGTATGTAAACATAACAGTGGTGTTGCTGTCTCTTTGAGTTGAGTTCTTTTTAATAAAATTTTGTTTTTCACAGTCTGCTCTGTTTGTCTTTTTTCTTTTCCCATCCATAGTACTCCCCTCGTCCCCTGGCCCTTATTTTTTGGGGACGTAGCAGATTCCCACTGACAACTATGAAATGCTAATGTAGTTTCACTGTCACGGTCCTGGGTCATTTGACCCAGCGTTTTGTGTTTATTTTTATTATCATTATTCTGTTGTTGTCATTATGATCCTTTGTTCTAGTTTATGCTCATTACGTACTTGGGGTTACACCCTTTTGTTCTTAGAGGTTTGGTTTTGCACTCCCTCTGTTTTGTGTCTGCCCATGTGAGTCCAGCCTGTGCATTTCCTGTTTTATTTTGAAGGTCTGTGTCTTTTGTCAGTGTGTTCTGTTTGTGCTCTCCCTGGCTGTATCCCAATTCAGGGTCTGCAGCCTTAAAGTACGCAGCCTTAACGGTCCACAAGGCTGCGTACTCAAAGTGCGAGGCTTGTAAAATGGGACAGTCTAGCCTCCGTCGCGCTACCCAGGTTGCCTAGCAACCATGATACTAACCGCTGGAAACATTTCATACAGCATTGTTTGTGTGACTCCTGTGATTAAAGCATCTTTCTTTCAGCTTAACGAGTGAACCGTCAGCTCGTTCAAACACATGTTAAAGTCCGTTTGGCTCGACACCACCGAACAGAGGCAGCAATATAACATAGCTAACATTAACAGTGCAGTGAATCCTGCTTGTGCTGTGATATTCAGGACTGCAAACTGAGCAGCATATAATGACTTTCAGCTTGTTGTGTTTGTGGATATATGACTGACTTTAATTATCCATAAAATCATCACATTCTCTGTAAGATTAAGGTCGACTATTAAATGGCGTATATTTTAAAGTAAAGGCTTAAAAACCAAGTTGGTACTAACATCACTAATGTCACATAACTTTGTTGACATGTGGCCAACATGTTTCAATGTTCTTCGTCATTAAACATTTGCACATAAATAAGTGACATAATATTCAGTACTTACTTTCACAAGTTTACTCTTCGGCCGCCCCGCTTCAGCCGTCCGCCGTTTTTTTGGCAAAATTATCCACACCCACCGCCGCACTATGAAGTCTGGGATATGTTGGGTCATGAAGGATACACAGACCCAGCCTTAAAATTCAGGGACATAAAGGACGCTTTTGAGGGCCACATTTCGAGCAGCCTTCGAATTGGGACAGCCTTCATCGCGTCGCTATGACGTAATCGGGCTTAAAATGCGGCCTTTAAGGCTGCAAACCCTGAATTGGGATACAGCCCCTGTCTCTTCAGTGTAATCAGCGTCAGCCGTCATAGCTGGACTGGCCATCGGGCATACCGGGCATTTGCCCGGTGGGCCGCTGGCGATTTTTTGTTTTTATGGGCCGCTGATTTTTTTTTTTTTTTATATACCAACAAGGCAGTGTACATCAAAGCAGTTGTTTTCATGCAATGGCTTTATGGTTTTTCCTATAGCGATTGACAGATCACGTGACTTTCGCACATTGCATGCCCGGAACTCATGGCAAAACAACCCAAGTACCGCATCAAATGCAAGCATTTGCAGCACCGCAAAACGTTCATTCTCCGGTTCCAATACTTTCTTGGTTTTTCTTTGCTGCACAAAAAAGGAACGTACAAAACTAAGGAGAATAATGCCGGTCCGTACAAAGACAGACTCGACGAAAAGGCAAAGAAAACATACGAGGAAAAAATCAAAGGAGTGAGAGGGTCAGACCCTTACGAGCACACAGAGTGGACAAAAGACATTAGCGTGCTGCCCAACTTTCACCACGCTCAGATTTATAATTATACGGTTCTTGGAGTGAGTGCATACACTCATGAAGTTTTTAGTAACTTCAGGTCACTGCAACAAGCCCGGGTACAGTTTACCGACGGATGGGTACAGGACCTTGAAATGCACAGTGTAGAAAGAAAGACCATCGTACAAACAAAGGTAAGTTTACCAGTCTCACAAATCGTTGTCATAAATACACATTCGTTAACCGTTTATTAATATAACCTTTGAGCTCAACGGTAATTAATTAGTAGTGGAAATAATCTCTGGTACGCATTACAGAAATGTAGCAGTGACAATAATATTGTATGTTGTAATCGCACTGGACAATTAGTGATACAAAACAACTGTTTTATCCTGTGAATAAAAGTATATGTTTTTGTCAATGTACCGTGGTAATAACCAGGGGCGATTCTAGGATCAGAGCTTTAGGGGTGCTGAGCACCCAGAGAGCTGCCCATCCAGGCAAGGTAAACTTTAGTCGTCACGATGAGACGTCTTCCCTGTCTCTGTCAGTCCCTGCATCCTTAAATGTCTCCAGTTGTCCCGAGTTCCCTCTGACTGTCTCCTTGGTGCATTTAAACCCCTGTTCCTCCCTGTCCTCGTCATCTGTTGTCTTAGTCTCCATTATCAGTCATCATAATTGTAGCCTCTCTGTGCAAGTCTGCAAATTTCTTTATTAAATCATAAGATTCTTAAATTCACCAAGTCTCTCTGTCCCTGGGTCCTCGTCACAAAACATGACATCACTGTTTTGTACATTTTAACACAATTTAATCCCCACATTTGTGAAAGAAAAGCAAAACACTTTTTTGAAAAGTTTGTAACAAAACCATCTGATAAAGGTTATTTAAATGCTGCTAAAGAAGAATGAATTAGAATTTTAAAATTACATATTCTACCGTTAATTACTGCGGGAGAATAATGAATGATGCTCACAGTGAGTAAAAAATAAACTGAGCACATTTTTGGGACAGAGATTCACTTTTAATGTGAATGTATAATATAATACAGATACATAAAAATACACTTGAAATGTACAAAATATTATTAAAAATTAGAAAATGGAGACACCTTGGCCTATGGTGCAATATATACAATGTATGAAAAGATCTTTACTGCAGATTCTACTATGGCTCTGGAGATTTTTTCTTTTCTTTTATCCTGTCTCCTCACCTTGAGGTTGGCAAATCTGTCTATCACATTTTGGTGGTCAAGTCTCTCAAGCATCTCTTTCTCAACTGACATCACAGCCAGGTGCTGGAGTCTGCTTTGACCCATGGTCCTTCTCAGCCAGTTATGGAGCTGACTCAAGACACTAAAAGACCTTTCACAGCTACAGCTGCTAACTGGGTTTGTTAGGGCAACCTGAATAACAGTTTTCAGTGTGGGGAAGATCTGATTATCCAGAAGATTCTACAGTGTTAACATATCTGGAATGGCACCAGCCTCACTCTTGAGCTTCAAAAAGTTTTTGGCAACCGTGACTTCCTCTGACTGAAGCTCAATATAGTAGTGCCAGGGCTGACCACCCAGTTTGTTTTGCAGATTCTGTACAGCAGCTTTAATATAGGGAGAACACAACTTCCAGATTGTATGAGTAAAATTAGTTGGGGGGGGTTTCTTTGCCAGTTTAACAGTTTCTGTTTTGCCTGTTAGTACTCCCTGTCTGTTTTCTTACCTGGTGCTTCCTGATCTTGTACTTTCTCCTCATGTTCCCCTCTTTCCTCTCTCCCTCTTTGGACTGACAATCACACACAAATAGATTGTATTCAATTAGATTTTAAAAAAATATTATTAAGATCACTAATAAAAAAAAAAAGTCCTCTCTCAGTGTACTTTCAAAGGGCAAATAACCAAACCACATGTACATCTAATAAAGGATATAAATATTGAAACACTGATCCAACATTATCCTTTATTGATGGATCATTTGATCTTACACTTTTACCTGAATGTGGCTCCTGTTTTTGAAAAAACTTCCTCATATCCAATATGAACCTGGCTGTCTCTCTGTACACACAGACGCACACACACAACAGGAGTTATAAGGTTAATGCGCATCCAGTCAGTTAGCTAGTTAGTACCTTGGGTTCAATATGCAGATATGATAAAATAACCAGTTTCTCTCATTACATTTCAAACAGGACAGTGGTAACAGCAGCAGGCTACGGATAATGTTAAGTTTTACATTTTAAATAGGTTATATAAATTTCAATGGGAGCAACAGGACGGTCAAATATCGCTGAATTTACTACAGAGTAGGACGGATTGTAGGGTAGCAAACATAGTCGGGAAACACGTTTCCAACACAGCAGGTTACCTGGTGTAATGTTTTTCAGCTAAAAACAAACATGGTCTGACTCCTACCTAACTATATAAAGAGTAACTGAAGGTTAAATGCAGCTAATATGTTTTAAGGCAGGTACTTGTGCCTCCTCTCCGCTGCGTCTCAGCCACTCTGGCAGCAACGGCGCAAGAGCCAGAGCAGGGGGGGGGAGGCGAGCTGGAACAAACCATTTTGGGAGGGGGGAGGGGTTATCTATACTTTTGTTGTTAAAATGTTCCATCTCAATTAAGTAGTGTATGCTTTTTAAATTTTTAGTATTGTGTCACGCAAACAGCAAATATTGTCAAAAAAAGGTAAGAAATCTTTGGGGGTGCTTTGATTCATTTTTGGGGTGCTGAAGCACCCCCAAAAATGGGCTAAAATCGCCCCTGGTAATAACAGAAGCGAAACGCAATATTGTGTCAGGACAATTCACTATTTATGCACAATAAATAAAGGAGCACAGCGCGACAATTTCTGTTCAGCGCCAGACTTGCTTGTAACCTATATCACCAATTATGTTAAGAAAAATGACGTATTAACTACTACAAAACACCGACCTTTGTGGGAATGCTTGGAGCAGACTAACATGTGAGCTGGAGTGTTCTGAGACGTTATATTTGGTATATCCAGACCATCCGTCGGCTCTTACTTCAGAAACATGGCTTAAAAAATTTCTCTTCAACGACATAATTCGATAAAAAAACCCCATCTCTTTACCCGTCGGCTTCCCGTGGCTGTCATGCGACCGGCTATTGCAGTTAATAATACAACAGCTTCTTGCCATTTTTTGGGTTTCTTTTTATCGCTGTGTGACTGAGTTCAATTGAAAGCCTGCGTGCGCTAGTATCTCTTGCCACAAGTTCCCAGAATCCTTTGCGGTTTTACCCCTGAATGACGTCACATTTTCAATCTCTATCCTGGTGGGCCGGTCTCTAGTCAAAATGCCCGGGCCCGATTTTTTCTCCCAGTCCAGCCCTGTCAGCCGTGTTTCCTCTTAGTCCTGTTCACCTCTTGTATTTAGTGTCTGCGTCTTCCCCTGCTCGTTGTTGCGTCGTACCATCAAACTTCGCTGTGTGTTCCGTTAACCTGTTTGCCTGTCCGTTAGTTTATGTTTTTCCAGTTTAGTTAGTCTCCTGTACAGTCTGAAACTGGCAATAAAGCTGTTTATTTTGAGTTCACTTCCGTGAGTCCTGCATTTTGGGTCCATTTCCCTGCCTGCCTTCACACAGCCATGACATTCACAGCATTATCACCTTAGATATAAATTCAGCTGCCACCCTTGACGTAATCTCACATTGAATACCACAGCCTGCTCTGTACCAGTTTAACATACTGCATTACTGCAAACTTCACCACAATCCCTATTAAACTGCCTAGAACAGAATTTTCATGCAACCTCTGAATAACACAAATTATACAGTTTGTTTTTCAAGTTTTGGATTCATATAGATTCAATATATAATTTTAAATTAAAATTTTAGACACGTAGGATTGAAATTTCCAGTTTATAAAATTTCACTTGGTAAATAGTCCTCACCTTTAAAAAGAATCACTCATCTTCTGCTATGTAAATCTATCAGTGTGGCATGCTTTTGTGTTTTTTCTCACACTGGGAAATTAAGCAGCTGGAAATTATCTAGCAGACACATTTTGTAACAAACTGTGCAGAAACCTTATAATATCATAAGTTTAATCGTCCACATATGCTTGATGTACATTGTTTGTCTTGTTTTTGTCTCTGGAAAAACTCTGATTCACTGACCAATGGTAATAGCTGACAGCTGTAAATCTAGGTTTAATGAATAGATAGAAACATAGTTTGATTGTCCATATATATTCACTTTAATCTTTGCTTTTGTTGCTAAATTATGCTGTTACAGTATAGAGGGTCAATTTTGTATTTATTCATAGTGAAACCTTTATCTCTTTTGACTCACATATTCCATTATTTGAGTTGGCATCGCTAAGTATTGACACTTAGAATGCCTAGTTATTAGAAACAAAGGTTTAATTAAGAGTTTTACATAGTGTGGTTAATCTGCTGAATGAAATCTCAACTGGAATTGCTCAGTAATAATTACAAATGTTGATTATCTTTCAGTGGACCAAGTGCCTATAGCCCTATACCTATAGTATAGGCACTTGGTTAGCAATACGTTTCCTTCATAGACAGGATTTCAGGAACATCAAACAGGAACAAGTTCAAAAGAGTGTGATATTAACATCATGCAAACATGCTTATGCAACTCTTATTTATCATTACCAGTGGCAATTGATATCATGTATCATTGATATCACTGTAATACTTCAGAAGCTCTTCTTGTATATGTAATAATCAGTGAGGCTAGACTCAATGCTGTGGACTCTTAAGCTTAAGTCAGCTTAAGGTCCATTTTGTGTTGTAGTATTTTGAGTGTGGTATTTTATTTTTATTGGATGCACTTCTTATTAAATTTATGCAAAAGTTTCAAGTTTTCCTTGACCCTAAACTGAGTATTGACACCAGTTTGTTGCAACACTGGTTACGGAGACCCAGCACACACAGACGGCAATGATGTTGCGTTTATGTGTCTTTATTTACACAGTGAATTTGTCTACACAGCTTTCCTGTTGGCTATCATGTGGCTCCAGCTGTCCTGCTGTCAGCCCCACACCAATTCTCTTACCGTTCTCTTCCTCAGGGTCTGGTGTGCCGCTGAAATACATGATGCAGGATTAGATAATCACTCTGAGCTCTGTTCACCTGGCTCCTCTGGCACTGCCCCTGAACCCACTGCACCACCCCTCCTGTGCAGCTGAGCCACAGACCACACCCAACCACATGAGTCATCTGCTTTTTCTTTTTCATAAACTCCTTTTCCAATGCTGTTTCATCCTTCAGCTGTTCATGCTCCAACTCAAACTCCAATCACTCCTTCTCAGTTTTCTTAATTTCTTGTCCTCTGCTTGCATGCACTGATCAAACGTTAACAACGATTCAAACAGTTCTGAACCTGATGTTATTGGAGCCTGAAATGCATCCAAAAGTTTACTTCATACTGCTACTCCTTTAACAATACTCAAATCAGCCTTTTGGGGATATTTTCAGTTTTCACCAGTTTATAGCTGAGTTAGCTGCCCGGCCTGCAGCCCAGTCAGCCACTCCACCACCTGTTACACTTCTACCACAGT
The DNA here is from genome assembly GCF_013358895.1 of Oreochromis aureus. NCBI lineage: Eukaryota > Metazoa > Chordata > Actinopteri > Cichliformes > Cichlidae > Oreochromis > Oreochromis aureus. The sequence goes on from NW_024108816.1 coordinate 81,873, forward strand.
CATCACTGCTGCCCGCAGCACAGCCCTTAGCTCCGCTTTCTGCAGTTCAGTCTCCAGTGTCCCTGCTAGCTCAGTGTCCAGTGTCCCCACTAGCTCAGTCTCCTGTGTTGCCACTAGCTCAGTCTCCTGTTTTGCCACTAGCTCAGCCATTAGCGTGGCTGTTTTTTAAAATGTGTTAAACTGTAAAGTGAAATTTGTAGACAGGAGACTGATTAACCCTTTCATGCATGAATTATGAAAATCTCAATGAGGATTTTTTTCTGAAGTATTTTTATTCATCTTTAGGCATGAAAAAAGATTTTTGAACTTCATTTTTTGAAACGTACTTTTCAAAGAGTTTTTAATATGACCACTCAGGTGGACAACATACATTTTGACTGGGTGGCAGGGTATGGAGTGACACATCAGCAGTGTTGGGACTAACGCGTTATTAAGTAACGCGTTACAGTAACTACGTTATTATTGTGGTAACGAGCACGGTAACTAGTTATTATGCCAAAACCAGGGAACGCGTTACTCGTTACTGGGATTTAGATAGGCTCGTTACTCGTTGCCGTGTGGTGGATATCGCGGAGCTTCCACAGATTCAATAACATTAGCAAGTGGTGGAGGCCAGCAGGTGGATGAAGGAAAAGGGAGGCAAGAGGAGAGACCCAAGCGGCCGCCGGTCCGCGTGTCAGGTGAACTGAACTTCAGGTAAGAAGTTATGACCTGCAGTCTATCTGGGTCAGATATAAACCAAGTTTAGGTGGAGTTTATTTTCGTTATGCTGACATTTTTCGTACTACGTGCTAGCTAGCATGACGGAGTTTCTATACAGCTGGGTGGGTGCTATGTTACTGATGTTGAACTTTATTTTGTTCATAAGGTTAATTATTAGAGTTGCCAACCGTCCCGTAAAAACAGAATCGTCTGGTATTCAGAGAAAATATTACGCGTTTGTACTGAGGTGAAAAGGAACACAGTTTGTCCCGGACTTCAGCTACAATGAAAAAGACACAAAGCTGAAGCTGCACAGCTGCCTCTTCTTCTCTCATTCTCTCCTCTCCCGTTTCTACTTCAATCACGAAACTGATCAATGATCAGCTGATCGGCTTTTCCGATACAAGTCCCATCTCTCTTGTTTGTTTATCTCCCACTTTGCGCCAGAAAGAGGAAACCAGCGGATGTCGCGCTAAACAACAGCAGCACGTTTAAGCTTGATCAGCTGTTGTTAGAATTTATTTAATATTAATTTCTAGTATCAGCTGATGTTTGCTGGAGCCACAGCTGTAAAGCTGCTGGTCATGATATCGGTTTGGTTATCTGGTGAGAGGGAAACATGCAGATGAAACCAGGAGATGTCCTTACTGAATCATCAGAGCTGAACAGGTGATGGAGAAACAGGTTTACCTTTTAGGTGACATGAATGAGTTGAAGGAAGTTATGAGCTGTTTCTGAGAGACAAATAACACCAGGATCCTTTTCTATGTAGCTGACAGCTGGTAACTGTGCAGGGGCGGGTCTAGCAAATTTTTGCCAGGGGTCCATGTAGGGCATTAACAGGGAAAGGGGGGACAAGGAAATAGTTATAACACAACACACTTTACACTTTACACTTACTTTACACATAGTTTTCTTTATTATTCTCATTTAAAATGTCTCGCTTTTAAAAAAAATAATTATCTGAGTCTTACAACAAACAATTGATAGATTGATACATATATACCATCAGAACAGTGTACATCACTGTCACAACAGTGTTTATTGTCATTCAAAGGCTTTATGATTTTTCCTATAATGGTGGGCCGGTCTCTAGTCAAAATGCCCGGGACGATTTTTTTGTCCCAGTCCAGCTCTGTATGCAGCTCATCTGCAGTCTGGTGTTACCTACATCTTCCTATTCAGAAGGCAGAATTTCTGAGTTCTGAGTACAATTGAAAGCACCACGACTGCAGTTTTTGTGTTGGATGTAAAAAGCAGGCTAGAATCATGGCGGCGGTCAACGACGGTCCAGGCGTGGGATTTCTCTCGTGGAAATGTGCACATTATTTTTCCTTTCTATTGGTAGGTGCAGGGCTCGTAAAATTTCAAAATCCCTGGTAGCCCTTCGGGCAGGCACTCTTCAGTTTTTGTTTTGGGCTATAGCCCAAAATAAATTTAACCAGCCCGAAAAAAAACATGAGAACAATTTTTGATGGATGTTTTGTTTCCTTTACAGTAATATACATTAAAATATAATATTGTAAAGGAAACAAAACATCCATCAAAAAAATTGTTAAAACACAAATTACAACAATTGTATAAAATTACAGTCATCTACTCAAATATTTGGAACTGTGTAGAACATGAATCAGTCTGTGTCAGATCCTGAATCTGAAATTTCCACTGAAATCACGGGTAAGAGGCAAGTGGAACCAAGATCGAGGCCATTTGCTTTTTGAAGTTTGCAAACACGGCTACATTTTGCCAGTGGTAGTTCACTCTTTGCAACATAGTACACTGTTCTAAACAGCTTTTTCAGGACTTCTTGTTGTGCTTGGTTTATTTTTAGTATGTTTTGCAACTGCTGTTTGTTCTGGGAAAGATACTGCAGACTGAGCAACAATGCAATGAAACCAAAAAGGCTACGCTTTCTTTTGCCTCATAGTCTGATTTGTCATAAGTTTTCCGTTTTGTGGTAGGCTTTTCTTTGGCTGCCCCTTCTTCACCCTGACCTGTCTTATTTGGCTTAGCAGAACTAAAATACCTGCGTAAATCCTGCTGTTTTACACACGTACTTACATAACGGTCAGCGATTCTCTGCGCAATCAACCTCTATCACATGTTTAAGTTTGCTGCGGAAATTTCACTTGTCACGTTTGAATAGTAAGCTAATGAGTGATAAGACGATGCCAGAGGAATTGGTGCGCAATTAATCTGTCACTCACCAATCAGTGCTGCCGCTCACTATACACAGTTCGCACGATCGCAAAGTGAAAGTGAAAGCCAAAAAGAAGAAGAAGCGCAAATTCAAACTCGATTTCACATATTGACAGAGGCTCGTCGATGCCAATGACATAATTACCCAGCTACATTTGAGAAACAATGGAACAGCATTGACATATATTTTTCCTTCCTATGATAGCCCGACGGGCAGGGCTGAGTTAGATTTTGGTAGCCCGACTGGAAAAATCAAAAGATTTTGCGAGCCCTGAGGTGGCACAGTGCACTTGTGGCAAGTAAGCAAGCTAGAAGACTGGCAATCTTGCTGGGCATCCAGTTACGGAAGCAACACATTAACAAGAGAATTCTGAGTAAAACCAAAGTTACTTTCCCTAGTAACTAGTTACTTTGAAAGTAACGAGTAACTTGAAGTAACTGAGTTACTTTTTTAGAGAAGTAACTAGTAATGTAACTAAGTTACTAATTTAAAGTAACTTACCCAACACTGCACATCAGTGTCCAATGTAGTGGTTTATGTGCAAGTATACCATCAACACTGACACAAATACAAGAAAACAGCCTTTGAATAGCTATCCACTGTAGTGACCACTATGCGTGTAAGGGTTAAAGGGAAAAAGCTGAGCATCTGACTATAGGTCTGATGGTTCAATCCAAAGATGGGACTTGCTTTGTCAGTTTGCACTCTGCCTGTTGCCTAACGGTTTAACCTGACTTGTTAGAGCAGCCATCGGCAATTAATTCTTTTTCAATGAACCACATGAAAAACTATGAGTTTGTGGAGTTCTGCACCAATAAGCTTAACTGAGGTCTGGTAAATATAAATTTTAACTTAGTTCATTCATACACTCACCCGCCCTCCCCCCATTCCAAACGCCTTTGTTGCTTGTTACCTATCCATTGTGGACGGCGGGTCTGCGTTCAGTGCCATTGTTCATGGCTGCAGGATAGGATGGCTGTTGTCTATACTGAATCATTCCTTACCATTACCCTCCCTCTGTTGCATGTCACATCCTTTTACATGGTGCAAGATGTGAAGATTCATGTGCTTTTTGTGCTGAGGTGTTTTTTGTACTGTCCTCAAACCGCCATCCCATAGGAACCCCTTGAGTAGAGTTCTTTTTTTTCTCCTCCTGTCCCTGATGTTGGGTATTTTCATTGTTTTTCTTACCGTCCTACCTCTCTCCAACCTGTCTTACCAAAGTGAGGTTTTGTGTATGTTTGGTCAGTAGGGGTCCAAACTCATGGGACATCATATCTCGCTCCATCCACCAATGCCCTGTTGCACCACAGACTGTCCAGGAGTTGGCGGATACTTTAGTCCAGGTCTGGGAGGAGATCCGTCAGGAGACTACCCGTCACCTCATCAGAACCATGCCCAGGGGTTGTAGGGAGGTCATACAGGCACGTGGAGGCCACACACACTACTGAGCCTCATTTTGATGTGTTTTAAGGAAATTACATCAAAGTTGGATCTGCCTGTAGTGTGTTTTTCCACTTGCTACATTTGATTTTCACTGATAATTTTGTGTGATTTTGCTGTCAGCACATTCAACTATGTAAAGAACAAAGTATTTAATAAGAATATTTCAATTATTCAGATTTGGGATGTCTTATTTTTGTGTTCCCTTTATTTTTTGAACAGTGTATATTATGGTTTTTGTTATGTGACACATGTAATATGTAAAGAACATGATTTTTATAAAAACTTTTTTGTATGCTTTGAAAGTATGTCAGATTTTCACAAAACATTTATTTGTATGTTATAAAGTTTTTATTACACTGTGTGTAATTTTTATAGAAACCTTGTTCATTGTATTCATGTGTAATCATGTATTTTTGATAAATAAAATATTTAATCTTTTATTTGTGTACTTTGTTGTTATTGAATAAAAAAATTAGTCACATCAGTAAATGTAAATCTGTTTTTTAACTTTGTAGACTCATTTACCCAGTCCAGTGAAAACAGAAAAAAACAAGAATGAAAATGGCTTTAAAGATATTATGAACAAAATGTACTACATTTTAGGCACATAAACAGCTTCTAACTTCCATATTTCCCCACTCTGATTTCCTGCAGGACCCACACGGAAATCAGTTCAGAGAGAAATCCAGTTCAGACAACACATACAACACTGACTGTGTTCAACCTTGCACAGTGTTGGAGGCCATAAGACCTTTAAATAAATATTAGAAGATGGTTATGGCAAGAGAGTACTATTCTGTCTTTTACATTGGTACAAAGGGAGGACAAGGGAGGAGTAACCCCCCCCATAAAAAAAGCTTTTAAAAAAAAATTTCACTTTAAAATTGTTCAAGTGTCCCTGTGTTTACAGAGAGAAGGAGATAACTGTGGCAGAGGCTCTGAAAGGAGATGGTCGCTTCACTGATGACCTGGGCTACTTTGAGCTGGTTAACATCAATTTCATTAGCTGGGCCCACATCCTCATTTTAGGTTTGACAGCATGTTAGTAGGTAAAAGTGAATGCCTTGACATGAATTGAGCTGCGGTTTGGGGAAGGCCTTGGAGGGGACTGGCGATGGCTCCTGGGCCTGGCAGATCCCCATGCACTAAATAGAAATGAAGAAGTTAAAGAATTGATAACAAGGATGGAGGGACGGTGGGCACGTAGATGAGAATTAACAGCTTATAGAACTGAGGGAACCTATATAGATGACAATCGGAAGAAGCGTGTTTGGAGGCGTGGTCCTGCTCCTGAAATTCCGATACATTATCTCCAAGACAAATGTAAGACTGAGTACACAGACATAATTGATAATCTGGACAATAAGAAATTCCAGATATGTTTTCCACGGGAGCAAATACGGAAATAAAAGATGTAAATCAAGTAGCCGACTACTGTATCCTTCCATCCTGGAGAAAGAGCAGTTCAAAGAAATCATTAAAAGCCTCAGGAGCTTCCTGAGTTTACACTTCCTGTGTAATAAACCCTCAAGTCAGTTTGGACTGAGGACTTCCCGAGCTGTTGGTGAACATAAAAGTACATTCACTCTTGACAAAATTACTTTTTATCTACCATCATGTATCTTTCAAACACCGTGTAATTGTAATTGCGTTTAGTTTTGAATGCATTTCCAAGCAGCTTTTTTACAAGAGGCGTAGTTCATATATTGGAGTAAATGTCTTCTTTTCGATACTTTATAGATATAAAACTCAAACGATTTGAAGCTTCAAGCCAGGCTCTGTCCATTTTCATAACAACTGACAGCACAGACATCTGTTAATGAGAGAACATGTTTTTTCATCAAAAAGATTGTGATGTGAAGCATCAGCAGTATGTTAAAGTGTCACTTCAGGAATGCTGCTGGGAGAAAGAAGTGTTGACACATGTTTTTTAATAGATGACTTAAAACACTAAACTCTAATATCAGGAGTTTATTTTAAGTTTAAAGAATATAACAACTGGTAAGACGATGAGTTTTACTTCTCACTGTCCATCACATATGCTACTTTGCTCTGCGACTGTAAGAATCTTTCATTGTAATCATGAAATAAACCAGACTTTCACAGTCTGCATCTTTTACTGTTTTTTCTGCTTTTGTTCACGTCAAGTTTGACAAAACCCACAGACATCCGCTAACAAGAAACACAAAACCCACTATTAGGTAATTTTTTTCCCCTAAACACAGTCAGTTGACTGAAAGAAATGTCTGATGTTATCCACTCGGGTCATTGTGAACATTGACGGAGATGTGCTCCATAGACGCCTTACACTCATACAGGGAGTGCAGAATTATTAGGCAAATGAGTATTTTGTCCACATCATCCTCTTCATGCATGTTGTCTTACTCCAAGCTGTATAGGCTCGAAAGCCTGCTACCAATTAAGCATATTAGGTGATGTGCATCTCTGTAATGAGAAGGGGTGTGGTCTAATGACATCAACAGCCTATATCAGGTGTGCATAATTATTAGGCAACTTCCTTTCCTTTGGCAAAATGGGTCAAAAGAAGGACTTGACAGGCTCAGAAAAGTCAAAAATAGTGAGATATCTTGCAGAGGGATGCAGCAGTCTTAAAATTGCAAAGCTTCTGAAGCGTGATCATCGAACAATCAAGCGTTTCATTCAAAATAGTCAACAGGGTCGCAAGAAGCGTGTGGAAAAACCAAGGCGCAAAATAACTGCCCATGAACTGAGAAAAGTCAAGCGTGCAGCTGCCAAGATGCCACTTGCCACCAGTTTGGCCATATTTCAGAGCTGCAACATCACCGAGTGCCCAAAAGCACAAGGTGTGCAATACTCAGAGACATGGCCGAGGTAAGAAAGGCTGAAAGGCGACCACCACTGAACAAGACACACAAGCTGAAACGTCAAGACTGGGCCAAGAAATATCTCAAGACTGATTTTTATAAGGTTTTATGGACTGATGAAATGAGAGTGAGTCTTGATGGGCCAGATGGATGGGCCCGTGGCTGGATTGGTAAAGGGCAGAGAGCTCCAGTCCGACTCAGACGCCAGCAAGGTGGAGGTGGAGTACTGGTTTGGGCTGGTATCATCAAAGATGAGCTTGTGGGGCCTTTTCGGGTTGAGGATGGAGTCAAGCTCAACTCCCAGTCCTACTGCCAGTTTCTGGAAGACACCTTCTTCAAGCAGTGGTACAGGAAGAAGTCTGCATCCTTCAAGAAAAACATGATTTTCATGCAGGACAATGCTCCATCACACGCGTCCAAGTACTCCACAGCGTGGCTGGCAAGAAAGGGTATAAAAGAAAAAACTAATGACATGGCCTCCTTGTTCACCTGATCTGAACCCCATTGAGAACCTGTGGTCCATCATCAAATGTGAGATTTACAAGGAGGGAAAACAGTACACCTCTCTGAACAGTGTCTGGGAGGCTGTGGTTGCTGCTGCACGCAATGTTGATGGTGAACAGATCAAAACACTGACAGAATCCATGGATGGCAGGCTTTTGAGTGTCCTTGCAAAGAAAAGGTGGCTATATTGGTCGCTGATTTGTTTTTGTTTTGTTTTGAATGTCAGAAATGTATATTTGTGAATGTGGAGATGTTATATTGGTTTCACTGGTAAAAATAAATAATTGAAATGGGTATATATTTGGTTTTTGTTAAGTTGCCTAATAATTATGCACAGTAATAGTCACCTGCACAAACAGATATCCCCCTAAAATAGCTAAAACTAAAAACAAACTAAAAACTACTTGCAAAAACATTCAGCTTTGATATTAATGAGTTTTTTGGGTTCATTGAGAACATGGTTGTTGTTCAATAATAAAATTATTCCTCAAAAATACAACTTGCCTAATAATTCTGCACTCCCTGTATTTCCTTAACTTACATCCAACACTACTATGTTCTGTTTAAATCCAGCCTGCTTTAACAGTTTGCAATGAAATTTTGTTAAATCATTGCTCAACTTGTGTCTGCACGAGAGCAGATAATTCTGATGAAAAGGAAACTGACCCTGTAACTAATTGCAGGTCACCGCTGAGTCGAGGGCTAATGAAAAATAAGACCATGCGCTCTCCATCTCGTGACTACACGTGCAGCTGGACACATTTGAAAGACTCATTATGCAACTCAGGATGGGACCTCCTATAAAGGAGGCATAGAGAAGCTGTATGGTTCAGTCCTTGCTGCAAGTAAAACCAGCGATTCTCAGAGTCTGTGGTCATTTGCTTGAGTGTTACCCTAAAGTGTAAAACAGCTTGTTTATTACACAGGGGCCAGAAGCTTGAATCACCCTTTACTCACACAGCCTCACGCATTCTTTAGATGTTTGAAGTGGTTTTTTTGTGTGTAATGGTTTAGTCTCTCAAATTTATCTGAGTTGCCACACTGATTTTAGACAGAAACAGTTGCTTGAAACCTGAGCTTACACAGGATGATTTTGGTTAGTAGCCCTGCCAGACTCTCCCTCCTTGGTCTTTTTGATCCTCTAATTTGCATTCTTGTAGCAGAATGTTGGTATGATCTGAAGTGAACTGGCTGCATCTTTGTATATAAATTATAGCACGTTGTTAGTAGACCACCTTGTGATTGGAACATCCCAATAATTTGTGTTACTTAGAAGTCTGCCCCAGACCCATCTGTTTTTCCTCATATTTTTTTCATTGTTTGGATTTCTATGACTGTAGTAAAATTCGTACTATCCATCATTTATCCTAGCTGAGCTGAAATAAAAATTAATTTATGATAATCATAAAGGCTGCAATACAACAAGGATCCCCAAAAGTTGATTCTGTTCATCTGGATGTAGCGTTTTCAGTGGGAGAAATGTTTCATCACTCACCTAAGTGACTTCTTCAGTGTCAGCTGACTGCAGGTTTCCCTAATCTTGTAAACAGTACATTTGCATAATGACTGAAACTAGCACCACTGAATGAACAATGGGCTGGGAGGTCAGTTCCTTGATCATTAATATGCAATATTCTTTTTTTTTTGTGAAATTCATTTTCAAATTGAAATATTTATTGATGGATTAATAATTCATTTTGAAAAATGTGTTTAAAAATTGTGTTTAAATAAAATGATAAAAACATTCATTTGAAAATGAATTTATGAATGCAGAATTTATTCTCTTGTGGTCCTCCATAATACCCACTTATTTCTCTCGCGTACACATAAACATATCCAAATACATAAATGTGTGTGTATGTGCACACACATCTATGTATTTGTGTCTCTGTTGCTATGTGTGTATATGTATGTCTGTATATACATGCATTTAGATATGTTGTAATTATCACTGATATAAGAAATTCATGTGTATGTGTATGTATTCATATGTGTGTATGCAGGCATGTGTAGTTAAAGTAGCATAGGTGTTGAGGAGTTGTTATTGCTAATTGTTTCCATTTTTATTTTTGTGTAATTTTTCTTTTTCTCATTGTTCCTTTTGTTTATTTTTATTATTATTATTATTATTATTATTATTATTATTATTGTGTATTGTTTAATGTGCATGTTTCAGTCCCACAAAGTACATTGGGATATCGCTGTCTGTGCTAACTAGGGTCACTGACCGACTTCTACACACAACATTAATGATATACAATGATTATACAGTTATTACTAATTAGTTATTATTTAATTATGTCAATCACATACAACAAATAAACAAGCCCCCTTCCCATCGTCTGAAGGCTGTTTTTCATTATGGTCATGCTCTGAGTCGGCTCCCTCAGATGAGGTTTGGGGGTAACTCAGAGCTGGTAAACCAGTCTAAGGAAAATGATGATGGGCAATCACAATCTCCCTGCTTTTTACTAATATTGGCTTTTAATTGCTTAATTTGATTTACAGTAAATAGTTATGTAACTATACACAAGAGATTTATATCCATCCATTCATTCATTCCATTTTACTTTCTCCTGTATGCATGCGTGTCTGTATATAATTGTGTGAGTGTATAGTTTTGCATCCATGTATGCACAGGTCCACATTTTTGTATATATATGTGTTTTTTCCGTTTTCCTTCCTTGCTATATGTCCTTGTCCCATGCTGATGTTGTTTTGTAAAAAAATAAATTTGAGTGTTTAGTGCCAGCTTAGTGTTTGAGCCCTGGAGATATTGTGTGAAAATTCAGATGAAAATTCAGCTGTGTTTGTTGATAATTTGTAATTTGATTCAAACTCAGCCCAAGATCAATGTCTGTTTTAAACTATATATAGGTCTAATACAGCTGTGAAAATAACATCTCACTTAGTCACAACCTCACTGAACTCACTGAATATACCGAAAAGACAGTATGTTGGTTAAAAAAATAAGACATGTAGAGGTTGTTTTTTAGACTGAATTCAATCTTATTTCACCATAAACTAACCAGTTCCAATGTAATGTGTGAACCTAAACCTAAAAGATAATTATTAGAATTAGATTTTGTTTTATGTGGATCAAAAATCTATGAAGGAACCTTAAGAAGTACCATAGTATTCTCTAATCAATTTTCCTGAGAATTGCTAATTAGAGTAGTATGCTTTAAAAAATAAGAGAATCAGAGTTTGTTTAATGATGACATTATTATTGTTTGGCGATAATAAGGATAGTTCTTTAAATAATTTTAAATGTGTGTATCAGGATCACTTAGACTAATATTTTTTCCCATAATTATCCAATACAATACAAACAGAATAAATACAACAATAGAATACATAACATAATTAATTAATTAATGATTAATTAGTAATTAATAACACAGGTTCATTTCAATTTTAGTTCTAAATCACAGTATGATTCCTCTTCATCAGAAGCTCCTCGTGGATTTTCAGTTGGAATAAAGTCTTCTTTATACCCAGTCACAGGAGACATTTCCTCAAGTTATTTCACAAGAACATCAGCTCAGATGTTATTGCTGGCCTGACAGGAACCATGACAGCAACAACATACAGGATGCAGTGAGGAGACTGATCTTGTGGCTCACTCCATGTGACGCTTTTACAAATGTTAAGAAAAGAAAAAAGGCATTCCTTTCAGAAACTGTTCTTAATATATATCATATCTTTAATGTGACTGTATTAAATATGTCTTACGTGTGCCGTCCACAAGAATGGAACTGGTTTCAATGTCGAAGGGTGTTATCTTTGCTGCATCGATCAAAACTTGTGCAATCTGATTTGCATTAGGGACCAGTGACAATGCAAATCCAATGTCCATGTTATTGATAATTGAGCCATTACTGCAAAAGAAATAACCCCAAACTTAGTTTTATTTTATTTTGTCTAAATATTCGTGAAATTCTATACTATAAACAATTTACCTGAATGCAGTCACATTGATGAAGCGGAATGAAGGAAATCTTGCCTGGTAGAAAGGTTCAAGCTGCAGAAACATGAATAAACACAGTGTAAGTATGTATGGTTTGCGGTTTCCGACTGTGCTTCTTTACTTGCATGTCATTTGTGATACATTATTTGCACTATGTAATATCATAGTGCAAAAAGTTAATAGTTAATATCTTTTTTTCTGTTCATCCAGCTGCCCATTTTTTGAAAATCTAGCGCATGATGATTATGTCACAGGTCACCTTTAGAGTTTATCTTTTTTTTTTTTAAACACTTACAAAAGCATGGCATCCAGTTGGAAAAATAGATACCTCAGGATTATTTACTGTGGAGTTTTAGTTCAGTTTAGGTCATGGTGGAAATGTTATTGGCTTATAGTTTACTGCATATAATCTATATGATTTTTCTTGATCTCAGTCTGTATAATCTTCTTAAATTGTTGACTTTTGGAGGGGAATCATAAATGTATGGATAGAAAAAAGATAACCATTCAATGTTCTTACAAAATGGTATGCTACCAAAACATTGTTATGTGACAATATCTTGTAAAAGTTTGCAATTAATTAGAATACATTCAATTAAGTATTTTTAAATTTCAAGAAGAAAACTTACTGCTGTCCTTATTAGTGTAGCTCGTTGTTTAAATGTTGTGGATGATGATGTCAGCAAGTCAGTTGTAAATATTCCATTAACAGATCTGAATTTCACGGCCAGCATTCTTACTGGCTCAGCAGTTGTTACAGCTGTAGTGGTTGTAGGAGTTGCTGTAGTTGTAGTTGCTGCAGTTGTAGTGGTTGTAGGAGTCGCTGTAGTTGTATTTGCTGCAGTAGTAGTGGTTATAGGAGTTGCTGTAGTTGCGACTGTAACTGTAGTCATCATTTGGTGTTGTAGCGTTCACAGTTGTAGTTGAAGCCACGGTAAATGCCAAAAAAAGGAAACAAATTGTTGCTTTAAAAAACAGTTCTGCGATATTATGAATTTAAAATATGAGAATACTAAATATTGCTTACCTGAATCACTGACAACAACATTGGTAATGTTGAAGGCTGTTATGTTTGGAGCTGCATTGATCAAAACATTTGCAATGTCAGTGTCATTTGGCGCTGATGTAGATGCAAACCGAATGTAGATGTCAGTGATGATGGATCCATTTCTGCAAAATGAATAAACCAAATATTGTTTTATTTGCATGAATTCATTATGTATTATATATGTAATCATCAAACAAAAAATTAATTACCGGAATCCAGTCACTTCCATTGAGTAGTATGAAGAAAATGTTTTATTGTAAATAGGTTCAAGCTGCAGAAACACACACAATCAAAGATCTGTGAGTCCATATGCTTAAGTGAATGCATGCATTTAACCACTGTTTGACTTCAAGAGAGAAAACTTACTGTTGTCACTATCAGTGATGATCTATTTCTAAATGCTTGAGATGATGAGTTCAGCAAGTCAGCTGTAAATGTCTCTCCAACAGATGTGAACTGCAACAGCTTTGTAAAAACTGGCTCAGCAGTGGTAGTTGTTTCAGGTGTAGAAAACAAAGAGGAAGAAAAAAAGCAGTTGAAACCAAAGTCATTTTTCATAAACACACAATGTTGTTTTTATACGTGGTAGATCTCATTTAAAGGAGTCTCTCTGCTGTTTATCACATTACATAATTATGTTGGTTTTATCTGAGAGAATAATTACATAAATAACTAGAAAGATGTTCATGCCAGAAACAATAATTAATTCAATATGATATTAAATATGAATAGGTATATTGCCTAAAAATAAACCACTTCAGAAGGGGCATATGTGACTTCTGTTTACTCACTGTTTACTTGGGTTGCTACAACAGATGTGTTATCAATACTGAGGTTGAAAGTGTTGTTGGGGTTAGACACCGCATTGACTAAGGTTTGTTGAACATCTTTAGCCTCTGGGATTTGTGCAGGTGTTATTGTGCTGTTAAACACAACCTGCACTTCTGCTTCAATATTATTTCCAGTAGTAGATGCTCGTGTTCTCGTCCCAGCTTTTCTAAAGAAAGAAAAAAGAAAAAACTCAATTCTTAATTAAATATGTTAAATTAAAATTAATTATTTGCAAATACTGATAATTAGATTAGTCTTGCTATAAGTGAACAAAAGTAACAATCTTACCTGAATGCTATGACAATTACACGGCTGAAAAGTGAACCATATTGACGTCTATAGATGATTTCATACTGTGTGGTGCAAACGAGTAGAAATTAATTAATTAATTTAAATATAGTTGTAATCAGCTGGAATTTTAACAATATTCCATCTTAGTATTTTACTCACCACTACTACCACTTGCTCCTCAAGTGCCTTAAATTGTGGGCTGTTTTTATCTTCCAGTTGAGGCACAAAGGGTTGAATCAAAACTGCTGCAACAACAACAATTGGTGCGCGAACTACTGCCACTGCTGTTGTTGTTGATGTTGTTGTCGTTGGTGCTGTTGTTGATGATGTTGTTGTTGTTGCCACAGCTGAACCAGTTGTTGTAGACACTGTAGTTGTATTTGTTCCTGGTGTGGTGTTTGTAAGATTTGCTGTGGTTGCATTTGATGCTGTAGTGCTCGCAGTTGCGTTCACAGCTGTAGTTGAAGCTGTTGTAGACACTGTAGTTGTATTTGTTACAGGTGTGGTGTTTGTAAGATTTGCTGTGGTTGCGTTTGTAGGGGTAGTGATCATTGGTGTTGTAGTGCTCGCAGTTGTACTTGAAACCACTGTAAATGTCAAAAAATGAAAAGAGGTATTGCTTCAACAAACAGTTCTGAGATATTACGAATTTAAAGTGTGATAATATTAAATATTGCTTACCTGGGTCACTGACAATAACAGAGCCTGTGCTAATGTTGAAGGCTGTTATGTTTGGAGCTGCTTTGATCAAAACATCTGCAATGTCAGTGTTATTAGGCACTGACGCAGATGCAAACCGAATGTCAATGTCATTGATGATGGATCCATTTCTGCAAAATGGAAAAGATTGTTTTACTTGCATTCAGTTATTGTGAATATTTATAAATATTATAAAATATTTGTTCAATTGCATTAGTATGTGAAAAATAAATTGCCTGAATTCAGTCACTTTCAATGAGCGAAATGAAGGAAACGTTCTCATGTAGATAGGTTCAAGCTGCAGAAACAAGCAATCAGTGATCTTTGAGTGTGTATGCATAAGTGAATGCAAACATTTAAATACTGTTTGACTTCAAGAACAAAACTTACTGTTGTCTTTATCTGTTGCGCTCTTTTTGTAAATGCTGGAGATGATGAGTTCTGCAAGTCAACTGTAAATGTCTCTCCAACAGATCTGAACTGCACCTGCTTTGTTATAACTGGCTCTGCAGTTGTGATTCTTACAGTTGTAATGGTTGTAGGAGTCACTAAGGTTGCGATTGTAGGTGTAGTCATCATTGGTGTTGTAGTGTTTACAGTTGCAGTTGAAGCTGTTGTAGACACTGTAGTTGTATTTGTTCCTGGTGTGGTGTTTGTAAGATTTGCTGTGGGTGCATTTGTAGGTGTAGTCATCATTGGTGCTGTAGTATTCGCAGTTGTAGTTGAAGCTGTTGTAAGCAACGTAGTTGTATTTGTTCCTGGTGTGATGTTTGTAATATTTGCTGTGGTTGCATTTGTAGCTGCAGTCATCACTGGTGTTGTAGTGCTCGCAGTTGTAATTGAAGCCACTGTAAATGCCAGCAATGAAAACAAGGTGCTGCTTCAACAAACAGTTCAGATATAGTTATGCTGCAATAGACGTAGGCTGCCGGGGATTCCCATGATGCATTGAGTTTTTCCCTTCCAGTCACCTTTCTCACTCACTATGTGCTAATAGACCTCTCTGCATCGAATCATATCTGTTATTAATTTCTGTCTCTCTTCCACAGCATGTCTTTCATCCTGTTTTCCTTCTTTCACCCCAACCGGTCGCAGCAGATGGCCGCCTCCTGAGCCTGGTTCTGCCGGAGGTTTCTTCCTGTTAAAGGGAGTTTTTCCTTCCCACTGTCGCCAAAGTGCTTGCTCATAGGGGGTCATATGATTGTTGGGTTTTCTCTGTATTTATTATTGTGCTATCTACTGTACAATATAAAGCGCCTTGAGGCGACTTTTGTTGTGATTTGGCGCTATATAAATAAAATTGAATTGAATTGAATTGAATTGAATTGAATTGAATATTATGAATTTAAAACATGATCATATTAAATATTGCTTACCTGGGTCACTGACAACAACATTGGTAATGGTGAAAGCTGTTATGTTTGGAGCTGCATTGATCAAAACATTTGCAATGTCAGTGTTATTTGGCGCTGATGTAGATGCAAACCGAATGTCAATGTTACTGATGATGGATCCATTTCTGCAAAATCAATAAACCAAATATTGTTTTATTTGCATGAATTCATTATGCATTATATATTATATGTAATCATCAAACAAAAATAAATTACCGGAATCCAGCCACGTTCATTGAGAGGTATGAAGAAAATGTTTTATTGTAGATAGGTTCAAGCTGCAGAAACACACACAATCAAAGATCTGTGAGTCCATATGCTTAAGTGAATGCATGCATTTAACCACTGTTTGACTTCAAGAGAGAAAACTTACTGTTGTCACTATCAGTGATGCTCTATTTATAAATGCTTGAGATGATGAGTTCAGCAAGTCAGCTGTAAATGTCTCTCCAACAGATGTGAACTGCAACAGCTTTGTAAAACTGGCTCAGCAGTGGTAGTTGTTTCAGGTGTAGAAAACAAAGAGGAAGAAAAAAAGCAGTTGAAAACAAATCATTCAAATCAATCTTGTTTAAAGAAGGGTGACTTCCAGAGTGGCATGTGGGACTGCTGTTTACTCACTGTTTACTTGGGTTGCTATGACAGATGTTGTATCAACAGTGAGATTGAAAGTGCTGTTGGGATTAGACACCGCTGCGACTAAGGTTTGTTTAACATCTTTAGCCTCTGGGATTTCTGCAGGTGTTATCGTGTTGTTAAACACAACCTCCACCTGTGCTTCAGTACTAGGATCTGTTCGTGTTCTGGTCCCAGCTTGTCTACATAAAAGAAAGAAAAGAAATGCAACTCCTAATTAAATATGTTAAATTAACATAAATTTTTTGTCATTATAATAAGATTAATATAGCTATAAATGAACAAAATTAAATATCTTACCTAAATGCTATGACAATTACACGACTGAAAAGTAAACCATATCGAGCTCTATAGATGACTTCATACTATGTGGAGCAAAGTAAAAATGAATTAATTCAAATTTAGTTGTAATCAGCTGGAATTTTAACAGCACTTAAAAATTAATCTCAGTATTTTACTCACCACTAACACCACGTCTGCCGCAAGTGCCTTAAATTCTGGACTGGTTCTATTTTCGAGTTGAGGCACAAAGGGTCTAACCAAAACTGCTGAAAGGACAACAACTGGTGCACGAACTACTGCCACTGCTGTAGTTGTTGTTGTGATGGTGGTTGATGGGGCAGTGGTGGTTGTTGTTGGAGGAGTGGTGGTGATGGTGGTTTGTTTAGCAGTAGTGGTTGTTGGTGTTGCAGTGGTAGTTGTTATCGTAGGAGCCGTGGTTGTGGTTGGTGTTGCAGTGGTGGTTGTTGTCAGAGGAGCCATGATGGAGGTGGTAGGAGGGGCAGTGGTGGTTGTTGGAGCTGCAGTGGTGGTTGTTGGAGCTGCAGTGGTGGTTGTTGGAGCTGCAGTTGTGGTTGTTGGACCTGCAGTCGTTGTTGTTGGTGCGGCTGTTGTGGTTGTTGGACCTGCAGTTGTGGTTGATGGAGGTGCAGTGGTACTTGTTGGAGCTGCAATCGTGGTTGTTGGAGGCGCAGTTGCTGTTGTTGACGATGCCGTGGTGGTTGTAGGAGGTGCAGTTGTAGTTGTTGGTGCAGCTGTCGTGGTTGTTGGAGCTGCGGTCGTGGTTGTTGGAGCTGCAGTCGTGGTTGTTGGTCCGGCTTTCGTGGTTGTTGGAGCTGCAGTTGTGGTTGTTGGTGCGGCTGTTGTTGTTGTTGGCGCGGCTGTTGTGGTTGGTGGTGCAGCTGCAGTTGTGGTTGGTGCGGCTGTTGTGGTTGTTGGCACTACGGTCGTGGTTGTTGGAGCTGCAGTTGTGGTTGTTGGAGCTGCGGTCGTGGTTGTTGGAGCTGCGGTCGTGGTTGTTGGAGCTGCAGTCGTTGTTGTTGGCACTGCGGTCGTGGAAGTTGGTAAAGCGGTCGTGGTTGTTGGAGCTGCGGTCGTGGTTGTTGGTGCCGCTGTTGTGGTTGTTGGTGCGGCTGTTGTGGTTGTTGGTGCGGCTGTCGTGGTTGTTGGTGCGGCTGTCGTGGTTGTTGGAGGTGAGGTTGTGGTTATTGGTACTGCAGTCGTAGTTGTCGGTGAGTTTGTTATGGTAGTTGGAGCTGCGGTCGTGGTTGTTGGAACTGCAGTTGTGGTTGTTGGTGCCGCTGTCGTGGTTGTTGGAGCCGCTGTCGTGGTTGTTGGAGCTGCAGTCGTTGTTGTTGGTGCAGCTGTCGTGGTTGTTGGTGCGGCTGTCGTGGTTGTTGGTGCGGCTGTCGTGGTTGTTGGAGCTGCAGTCGTTGTTGTTGGTGCGGCTGTCGTGGTTGTAGGAGGTGCAGTTGTAGTTGTTGGTGCCGCTGTTGTGGTTGTTGGAGCTGCAGTCGTTGTTGTTGGTGCGGCTGTTGTGGTTGTTGGAGCTGCCGTCGTTGTTGTTGGAGCTGCGGTCGTGGTTGTTGGAGCAGCGGTTGTGGTTGTTGGTGCCGCTGTTGTGGTTGTTGGTGCGGCTGATGTAGTTGTTGGTGCCGCTGTCGTGGTTGTTGGAGCTGCAGTTGTGGTTGTTGGAGCTGCAGTCGTTGTTGTTGGTGCGGCTGTCGTGGTTGTTGGTGCGGCTGTCGTGGTTGTTGGTGCAGCTGTCGTGGTTGTTGGTGCGGCTGTCGTGGTTGTTGGAGCTGCAGTCGTTGTTGTTGGTGCGGCTGTCGTGGTTGTTGGAGGGGCTGTTGTAGTTGTTGGTGCGGCTGTCGTGGTTGTTGGAGCTGCGGTCGTTGTTGTTGGTGCGGCTGTCGTGGTTGTTGGAGCTGCAGTTATGGTAGTTGAAGCTGCGGTCGTGGTTGTTGGAGCTGCAGTCGTTGTTGTTGGAGCTGCGGTCGTAGTTGTTGGAGCTGCGGTCGTGGTTGTTGGAGCTGCAGTCGTGGTTGTTGGTGCGGCTGTTGTGGTTGTTGGAGCTGCAGTCGTTGTTGTTGGTGCGGCTGTCGTGGTTGTTGGTGCGGCTGTCGTGGTTGTTGGAGCTGCGGTCGTGGTTGTTGGAGCTGAGGTCGTGGTTGTTGGAGCTGCGGTCGTTGTTGTTGGAGCTGCGGTCGTGGTTGTTGGAGCAGCGGTTGTGGTTGTTGGTGCCGCTGTTGTGGTTGTTGAATGCGGCTGATGTAGTTGTTGGTGCCGCTGTCGGGGTTGTTGGAGCTGCAGTTGTGGTTGTTGGAGCTGCAGTCGTTGTTGTTGGTGCGGCTGTCGTGGTTGTTGGTGCCGCTGTCGTGGTTGTTGGAACCGCGGTCGTTGTTGTTGGTGCGCCTGTCGTGGTTGTTGGTGCGCCTGTCGTGGTTGTTGGAGCGGCGGTCGTTGTTGTTGGAGCCGCGGTCGTGGTTGTTGGAGCCGCGGTCGTGGTTGTTGGAGCTGCGGTCGTGGTTGTTGGAGCCGCGGTCGTGGTTGTTGGAGCTGCGGTCGTGGTTGTTGGTGCAGCTGTCGTGGTTGTTGGTGCAGCTGTCGTGGTTGTTGGTGCCGCTGTTGTGGTTGTTGGAGCTGCGGTAGTGGTTGTTGGAGCTGCGGTAGTGGTTGTTGGAGCTGCGGTAGTGGTTGTTGGTGCAGCTGTTGTAGTTGTTGGTGCCGCTGTCGTGGTTGTTGGAGCTGCAGTCGTTGTTGTTGGTGCGGCTGTCGTGGTTGTTGGCACTGCGGTCGTGGTAGTTGATAATGCGGTCGTTGTTGTTGGCACTGCAGTCGTGGTAGTTGATAATGCGGTCGTTGTTGTCGGTGCGGCTGTCGTGGTTGTTGGAGCTGCGGTCGTTGTTGTTGGTGCGGCTGTCGTGGTTATTGGTACTGCAGTCGTAGTTGTCGGTGAGTTTGTTATGGTAGTTGGAGCTGCAGTTATGGTAGTTGAAGCTGCGGTCGTGGTTGTTGGAGCTGCAGTCGTTGTTGTTGGAGCTGCGATAGTGGTTGATGGTGCCGCTGTCGTGGTTGTTGGAGCTGCAGTCGTTGTTGTTGGTGCGGCTGTCGTGGTTGTTGGTGCGGCTGTCGTGGTTATTGGAGCTGCAGTCGTTGTTGTTGGTGCGGCTGTTGTGGTTGTTGGAGCTGCAGTTGTGGTTGTTGGTGCCGCTGTCGTGGTTGTTGGTGCCGCTGTTGTGGTTGTTGGAGCTGCAGTCGTTGTTGTTGGTGCGGCTGTTGTGGTTGTTGGAGCTGCCGTCGTTGTTGTTGGAGCTGCGGTCGTGGTTGTTGGAGCAGCGGTTGTGGTTGTTGGTGCCGCTGTTGTGGTTGTTGGTGCGGCTGATGTAGTTGTTGGTGCCGCTGTCGTGGTTGTTGGAGCTGCAGTTGTGGTTGTTGGAGCTGCAGTCGTTGTTGTTGGTGCGGCTGTCGTGGTTGTTGGAGCTGCGGTCGTGGTTGTTGGAGCTGCGGTCGTTGTTGTTGGTGCAGCTGTCGTGGTTGTTGGTGCGCCTGTCGTGGTTGTTGGAGCCGGCGTCGTGGTTGTTGGAGCTGCGGTCGTTGTTGTTGGAGCCGCGGTCGTGGTTGTTGGAGCTGCGGTCGTGGTTGTTGGAGCTGCGGTCGTGGTTGTTGGTGCCGCTGTCGTGGTTGTTGGAGCTGCTGTCGTGGTTGTTGGAGCTGCGGTCGTTGTTGTTGGTGCAGCTGTCGTGGTTGTTGGTGCCGCTGTCGTGGTTGTTGGTGCTGCAGTCGTGGTTGTTGGAGCTGCAGTCGTTGTTGTTGGAGCTGCAGTCGTTGTTGTTGGAGCTGCAGTCGTGGTTGTTGGTGCGGCTGTCGTGGTTGTTGGTGCGGCTGTCGTGGTTGTTGGAGCTGCGGTCGTGGTTGTTGGTGCGGCTGTCGTTGTTGTTGGTGCGCCTGTTGTGGTTGTTGCTGCGGCTGTTGTGGTTGTTGGTGCTGCAGTTGTGGTTGTTGGTGCCGCTGTTGTGGTTGTTGGTGCGGCTGTCGTGGTTGTTGGTGCGGCTGTCGTGGTTGTTGGTGCGGCTGTCGTGGTTGTTGGTGCGGCTGTTGTGGTTGTTGGAGCTGCGGTCGTGGTTGTTGGAGCTGCGGTCGTGGTTGTTGGAGCTGCGGTCGTTGTTGTTGGAGCTGCGGTAGTGGTTGATGGTGCCGCGGTCGTGGTTGTTGGAGCTGCGGTCGTTGTTGTTGGAGCTGCGGTTGTGGTTGTTGGTGCGGCTGTTGTGGTTGTTGGTGCGGCTGTTGTGGTTGTTGGTGCCGCTGTCGTGGTTGTTGGAGCTGCAGTCGTGGTTGTTGGAGCTGCAGTCGTTGTTGTTGGAGCTGCAGTCGTTGTTGTTGGAGCTGCAGTCGTTGTTGTTGGTGCGGCTGTCGTGGTTGTTGGCACTGCGGTCGTGGTAGTTGATAATGCGGTCGTTGTTGTTGGTGGGGCTGTCGTGGTTGTTGGAGCTGCGGTCGTGGTTGTTGGAGCTGCGGTCGTGGTTGTTGGAGCTGCGGTTGTGGTTGTTGGCGCCGCTGTTGTGGTTGTTGGAGCCGCGGTCGTGGTTGTTGGAGCTGCGGTCGTGGTTGTTGGTGCGGCGGTCGTGGTTGTTGGAGCTGCGGTCGTTGTTGTTGGTGCGGCTGTCGTGGTTGTTGGAGCTGCGGTCGTGGTTGTTGGAGCTGCGGTCGTTGTTGTTGGTGCAGCTGTTGTGGTTGTCGGTGAGTTTGTTATGGTAGTTGGAGCTGCGGTCGTGGTTGTTGGTGCGGCTGTCGTGGTTGTTGGTGCGGCTGTCGTGGTTGTTGGTGCGGCTGTTGTGGTTGTTGGTGCCGCTGTCGTGGTTGTTGGAGCTGCGGTTGTGGTTGTTGGTGCCGCTGTCGTGGTTGTTGGTGCCGCTGTTGTGGTTGTTGGAGCTGCAGTCGTTGTTGTTGGTGCGGCTGTCGTGGTTGTTGGTGCGGCGGTCGTGGTTGTTGGAGCCGCGGTCGTGGTTGTTGGAGCTGCAGTCGTTGTTGTTGGAGCTGCGGTCGTGGTTGTTGGAGCTGCGGTCGTGGTTGTTGGAGCTGCGGTCGTTGTTGTTGGTGCAGCTGTTGTGGTTGTCGGTGAGTTTGTTATGGTAGTTGGAGCTGCGGTCGTGGTTGTTGGAGCTGCAGTCGTTATTGTTGGAGCTGCGGTCGTGGTTGTTGGTGCGGCTGTCGTGGTTGTTGGTGCGGCTGTCGTGGTTGTTGGTGCGGCTGTTGTGGTTGTTGGAGCTGCGGTCGTGGTTGTTGGAGCTGCGGTCGTGGTTGTTGGAGCTGCAGTCGTGGTTGTTGGAGCTGCGGTCGTTGTTGTTGGTGCAGCTGTTGTGGTTGTCGGTGAGTTTGTTATGGTAGTTGGAGCTGCGGTCGTGGTTGTTGGAGCTGCAGTCGTTATTGTTGGAGCCGCGGTCGTGGTTGTTGGTGCGGCTGTCGTGGTTGTTGGTGCGGCTGTCGTGGTTGTTGGTGCGGCTGTTGTGGTTGTTGGAGCTGCGGTCGTGGTTATTGGAGCTGCAGTCGTTGTTGTTGGAGCTGCGGTCGTGGTTGTTGGTGCGGCTGTCGTGGTTGTTGGAGGGGCTGTTGTAGTTGTTGGTGCGGCTGTCGTGGTTGTTGGTGCGGCTGTCGTGGTTGTTGGTGCGGCTGTTGTGGTTGTTGGAGCTGCGGTCGTGGTTATTGGAGCTGCGGTCGTGGTTATTGGAGCTGCGGTCGTTGTTGTTGGAGCTGCGGTCGTGGTTGTTGGTGCGGCTGTCGTGGTTGTTGGAGGGGCTGTTGTAGTTGTTGGTGCTGCTGTCATGGTTGTTGGAGCTGCAGTTGTGGTTGTTGGTGCCGCTGTCGTGGTTGTTGGAGCTGCAGTCGTGGTTGTTGGAGCTGCAGTCGTGGTTGTTGGTGCCGCTGTCGTGGTTGTTGGAGCCGCTGTCGTGGTTGTTGGAGCTGCAGTCGTTGTTGTTGGTGCAGCTGTCGTGGTTGTTGGTGCGGCTGTCGTGGTTGTTGGAGCTGCAGTCGTTGTTGTTGGTGCGGCTGTCGTGGTTGTTGGTGCGGCTGTCGTGGTTGTTGGTGCGGCTGTCGTGGTTGTTGGAGCTGCGGTCGTGGTTGTTGGAGCTGCGGTCGTGGTTGTTGGAGCTGCGGTCGTTGTTGTTGGTGCGGCTGTCGTGGTTGTTGGTGCGGCTGTCGTGGTTGTTGGTGCGGCTGTCGTGGTTGTTGGAGCTGCAGTTATGGTAGTTGAAGCTGCGGTCGTGGTTGTTGGAGCTGCAGTCGTTGTTGTTGGAGCTGCGGTAGTGGTTGATGGTGCCGCTGTTGTGGTTGTTGGAGCTGCAGTCGTGGTTGTTGGTGCGGCTGTCGTGGTTGTTGGTGCGGCTGTCGTGGTTGTTGGAGCTGCGGTCGTGGTTGTTGGAGCTGAGGTCGTGGTTGTTGGAGCTGCGGTCGTTGTTGTTGGAGCTGCGGTCGTGGTTGTTGGAGCAGCGGTTGTGGTTGTTGGTGCCGCTGTTGTGGTTGTTGGTGCGGCTGATGTAGTTGTTGGTGCCGCTGTCGGGGTTGTTGGAGCTGCAGTTGTGGTTGTTGGAGCTGCAGTCGTTGTTGTTGGTGCCGCTGTCGTGGTTGTTGGTGCCGCTGTCGTGGTTGTTGGAGCCGCGGTCGTTGTTGTTGGTGCAGCTGTCGTGGTTGTTGGTGCGCCTGTCGTGGTTGTTGGAGCGGCGGTCGTGGTTGTTGGAGCGGCGGTCGTTGTTGTTGGAGCCGCGGTCGTGGTTGTTGGAGCTGCGGTCGTGGTTGTTGGAGCCGCGGATGTGGTTGTTGGTGCCGCTGTCGTGGTTGTTGGAGCTGCGGTCGTGGTTGTTGGAGCTGCGGTCGTGGTTGTTGGTGCCGCTGTCGTGGTTGTTGGAGCTGCTGTTGTGGTTGTTGGAGCTGCGGTCGTTGTTGTTGGTGCGGCTGTCGTGGTTGTTGGTGCAGCTGTCGTGGTTGTTGGAGCTGCAGTTATGGTAGTTGAAGCTGCGGTAGTGGTTGTTGGTGCAGCTGTTGTAGTTGTTGGTGCCGCTGTCGTGGTTGTTGGAGCTGCAGTCGTTGTTGTTGGCGCGGCTGTCGTGGTTGTTGGCACTGCGGTCGTGGTAGTTGATAATGCGGTCGTTGTTGTTGGCACTGCGGTCGTGGTAGTTGATAATGCGGTCGTTGTTGTCGGTGCGGCTGTCGTGGTTGTTGGAGCTGCGGTCGTTGTTGTTGGTGCAGCTGTCGTGGTTATTGGTACTGCAGTCGTAGTTGTCGGTGAGTTTGTTATGGTAGTTGAAGGTGCGGTCGTGGTTGTTGGAGCTACAGTCGTTGTTGTTGGAGCTGCGGTCGTGGTTGTTGGTGCGGCTGTCGTGGTTGTTGGAGCTGCGGTCGTTGTTGTTGGTGCGGCTGTCGTGGTTATTGGTACTGCAGTCGTAGTTGTCGGTGAGTTTGTTATGGTTGTTGGAGCTGCGGTTGTGGTTGTTTGTGCGGCTGTCGTGGTTGTTGGTGCCGCTGTCGTGGTTGTTGGTGCCGCTGTCGTGGTTGTTGGAGCTGCGGTCGTTGTTGTTGGTGCGGCTGTTGTGGTTGTTGGAGCTGCAGTTATGGTAGTTGAAGCTGCGGTCGTGGTTGTTGGAGCTGCAGTCGTTGTTGTTGGAGCTGCGATAGTGGTTGATGGTGCCGCTGTCGTGGTTGTTGGAGCTGCAGTCGTTGTTGTTGGTGCGGCTGTCGTTGTTGTTGGTGCGGCTGTCGTGGTTATTGGAGCTGCAGTCGTTGTTGTTGGTGCGGCTGTTGTGGTTGTTGGAGCTGCAGTCGTTGTTGTTGGTGCGGCTGTTGTGGTTGTTGGAGCTGCCGTCGTTGTTGTTGGAGCTGCGGTCGTGGTTGTTGGAGCAGCGGTTGTGGTTGTTGGAGCTGCAGTCGTTGTTGTTGGTGCGGCTGTTGTGGTTGTTGGAGCTGCCGTCGTTGTTGTTGGAGCTGCGGTCGTGGTTGTTGGAGCAGCGGTTGTGGTTGTTGGTGCCGCTGTTGTGGTTGTTGGTGCGGCTGATGTAGTTGTTGGTGCCGCTGTCGTGGTTGTTGGAGCTGTAGTTGTGGTTGTTGGAGCTGCAGTCGTTGTTGTTGGTGCGGCTGTCGTGGTTGTTGGAGCTGCGGTCGTTGTTGTTGGTGCAGCTGTCGTGGTTGTTGGTGCGCCTGTCGTGGTTGTTGGTGCTGCAGTCGTGGTTGTTGGAGCTGCAGTCGTTGTTGTTGGAGCTGCAGTCGTTGTTGTTGGAGCTGCAGTCGTTGTTGTTGGCGTGGCTGTCGTGGTTGTTGGCACTGCGATCGTGGTAGTTGATAATACGGTCGTTGTTGTTGGTGCGGCTGTTGTGGTTGTTGGTGCGCCTGTTGTGGTTGTTGGTGCGGCTGTCGTGGTTGTTGGTGCGCCTGTTGTGGTTGTTGGAGCTGCGGTCGTGGTTGTTGGAGCTGCGGTCGTGGTTGTTGGAGCTGCAGTCGTGGTTGTTGGAGCTGCAGTCATGGTTGTTGGAGCTGCGGTCGTGGTTGTTGGTGCGGCTGTAGTGGTTGTTGGAGCTGCAGTCGTTGTTGTTGGTGCGGCTGTCGTTGTTGTTGGTGCGGCTGTCGTGGTTGTTGGTGCGGCTGTCGTGGTTGTTGGAGCTGCGGTCGTGGTTGTTGGAGCTGAGGTCGTGGTTGTTGGAGCTGCGGTCGTTGTTGTTGGAGCTGCGGTTGTGGTTGTTGGAGCAGAGGTCGTGGTTGTTGGTGCCGCTGTTGTGGTTGTTGGTGCGGCTGATGTAGTTGTTGGTGCCGCTGTCGTGGTTGTTGGAGCTGCGGTCGTTGTTGTTGGTGCAGCTGTCGTTGTTGTTGGTGCCGCTGTCGTGGTTGTTGGAGCTGCGGTCGTGGTTGTTGGAGCTGCAGTCGTTGTTGTTGGAGCTGCGGTCGTGGTTGTTGGAGCTGCGGTCGTGGTTGTTGGAGCAGCGGTTGTGGTTGTTGGTGCCGCTGTCGTGGTTGTTGGAGCTGCTGTTGTGGTTGTTGGAGCTGCGGTCGTTGTTGTTGGAGCTGCGGTCGTTGTTGTTGGTGCGGCTGTCGTGGTTGTTGGTGCAGCTGTCGTGGTTGTTGGTGCCGCTGTTGTGGTTGTTGGAGCTGCGGTCGTGGTTGTTGGAGCTACAGTCGTTGTTGTTGGAGCTGCGGTAGTGGTTGATGGTGCCGCTGTTGTGGTTGTTGGAGCTGCAGTCATTGTTGTTGGTGCGACTGTTGTGGTTGTTGGTGCGGCTGTCGTTGTTGTTGGTGCGGCTGTCGTGGTTGTTGGTACTGCAGTCGTAGTTGTCGGTGAGTTTGTTATGGTAGTTGAAGTTGCGGTCGTGGTTGTTGGAGCTACAGTCGTTGTTGTTGGAGCTGCGGTCGTGGTTGTTGGTGCGGCTGTCGTGGTTGTTGGAGCTGCGGTCGTTGTTGTTGGTGCGGCTGTCGTGGTTATTGGTACTGCAGTCGTAGTTGTCGGTGAGTTTGTTATGGTAGTTGAAGCTGCGGTCGTGGTTGTTGGAGCTACAGTCGTTGTTGTTGGAGCTGCGGTAGTGGTTGATGGTGCCGCTGTTGTGGTTGTTGGAGCTGCAGTCGTTGTTGTTGGTGCGACTGTTGTGGTTGTTGGTGCGGCTGTCGTTGTTGTTGGTGCGCCTGTTGTGGTTGTTGCTGCGGCTGTTGTGGTTGTTGGAGCTGCGGTCGTGGTAGTTGATAATGCGGTCGTTGTTGTTGGTGCGGCTGTTGTGGTTGTTGGTGCGGCTGTCGTGGTTGTTGGTGCGCCTGTTGTGGTTGTTGGAGCTGCAGTTGTGGTTGTTGGAGCTGCAGTCGTGGTTGTTGGAGCTGCAGTCGTGGTTGTTGGAAC
Organism: Oreochromis aureus; assembly: GCF_013358895.1. NCBI lineage: Eukaryota > Metazoa > Chordata > Actinopteri > Cichliformes > Cichlidae > Oreochromis > Oreochromis aureus. The sequence continues at coordinate 108,587 of NW_024108816.1, forward strand.
TGCAGTCGTGGTTGTTGGAACTGCAGTCGTGGTTGTTGGTGCCGCTGTCGTGGTTGTTGGAGCCGCTGTCGTGGTTGTTGGAGCTGCAGTCGTTGTTGTTGGTGCAGCTGTCGTGGTTGTTGGTGCGGCTGTCGTGGTTGTTGGAGCTGCAGTCGTTGTTGTTGGTGCGGCTGTCGTGGTTGTTGGTGCGGCTGTCGTGGTTGTTGGTGCGGCTGTCGTGGTTGTTGGAGCTGCGGTCGTGGTTGTTGGAGCTGCGGTTGTGGTTGTTGGAGCTGCGGTCGTTGTTGTTGGTGCGGCTGTCGTGGTTGTTGGTGCGGCTGTCGTGGTTGTTGGAGCTGCAGTTATGGTAGTTGAAGCTGCGGTCGTGGTTGTTGGAGCTGCAGTCGTTGTTGTTGGAGCTGCGGTAGTGGTTGATGGTGCCGCTGTTGTGGTTGTTGGAGCTGCAGTCGTTGTTGTTGGTGCGGCTGTCGTTGTTGTTGGTGCGGCTGTTGTGGTTGTTGGTGCGGCTGTTGTGGTTGTTGGAGCTGCGGTCGTAGTTGTTGGAGCGGCGGTCGTGGTTGTTGGAGCGGCGGTCGTGGTTGTTGGAGCTGCGGTCGTGGTTGTTGGAGCTGCGGTCGTGGTTGTTGGAGCCGCGGTCGTGGTTGTTGGAGCCGCGGATGTGGTTGTTGGTGCCGCTGTCGTGGTTGTTGGAGCTGCGGTCGTGGTTGTTGGAGCTGCGGTCGTGGTTGTTGGTGCAGCTGTCGTGGTTGTTGGAGCTGCAGTTATGGTAGTTGAAGCTGCGGTAGTGGTAGTTGAAGCTGCGCTAGTGGTTGTTGGTGCAGCTGTTGTAGTTGTTGGTGCCGCTGTCGTGGTTGTTGGAGCTGGAGTCGTTGTTGTTGGTGCGGCTGTCGTGGTTGTTGGCACTGCGGTCGTGGTAGTTGATAATGCGGTCGTTGTTGTTGGCACTGCGGTCGTTGTTGTTGGTGCGGCTGTTGTGGTTGTTGGAGCTGCCGTCGTGGTTGTTGGAGCCGCGGTCGTGGTTGTTGGAGCTGCGGTTGTGGTTGTTGGCGCCGCTGTTGTGGTTGTTGGAGCCGCGGTCGTGGTTGTTGGAGCTGCGGTAGTGGTTGTTGGTGCGGCTGTCGTGGTTGTTGGTGCCGCTGTCGTGGTTGTTGGAGCTGCGGTCGTTGTTGTTGGTGCGGCTGTTGTGGTTGTTGGAGCTGCAGTTATGGTAGTTGAAGCTGCGGTCGTGGTTGTTGGAGCTGCAGTCGTTGTTGTTGGAGCTGCGATAGTGGTTGATGGTGCCGCTGTCGTGGTTGTTGGACCTGCAGTCGTTGTTGTTGGTGCGGCTGTCGTGTTTGTTGGTGCGGCTGTCGTGGTTATTGGAGCTGCAGTCGTTGTTGTTGGTGTGGCTGTCGTGGTTGTTGGCACTGCGGTCGTGGTAGTTGATAATGCGGTCGTTGTTGTTGGTGCGGCTGTTGTGGTTGTTGGTGCGGCTGTTGTGGTTGTTGGAGCTGCAGTCGTTGTTGTTGGTGCGGCTGTTGTGGTTGTTGGAGCTGCCGTCGTGGTTGTTGGAGCCGCGGTCGTGGTTGTTGGAGCTGCGGTTGTGGTTGTTGGAGCCGCTGTTGTGGTTGTTGGAGCTGCGGTCGTTGTTGTTGGTGCGGCTGTCGTGGTTGTTGGTGCGGCTGTCGTGGTTGTTGGAGCCGCGGTCGTGGTTGTTGGTGCGCCTGTTGTGGTTGTTGGAGCCGCTGTTGTGGTTGTTGGAGCTGCGGTCGTTGTTGTTGGTGCGGCTGTCGTGGTTGTTGGTGCGGCTGTCGTGGTTGTTGGAGCCGCGGTCGTGGTTGTTGGAGCTGCGGTAGTGGTTGTTGGTGCGGCTGTTGTAGTTGTTGGTGCCGCTGTCGTGGTTGTTGGAGCTGCAGTCGTTGTTGTTGGAGCTGCAGTCGTTGTTGTTGGAGCTGCAGTCGTTGTTGTTGGTGCGGCTGTCGTGGTTGTTGGTGCGGCTGTCGTGGTTGTTGGTGCCGCTGTCGTGGTTGTTGGAGCTGCGGTCGTTGTTGTTGGTGCGGCTGTTGTGGTTGTTGGAGCTGCAGTTATGGTAGTTGAAGCTGCGGTCGTGGTTGTTGGAGCTGCAGTCGTTGTTGTTGGACCTGCAGTCGTTGTTGTTGGTGCGGTTGTCGTGTTTGTTGGTGCGGCTGTCGTGGTTATTGGAGCTGCAGTCGTTGTTGTTGGTGTGGCTGTCGTGGTTGTTGGCACTGCGGTCGTGGTAGTTGATAATGCGGTCGTTGTTGTTGGTGCGGCTGTTGTGGTTGTTGGTGCGGCTGTCGTGGTTGTTGGTGCGCCTGTTGTGGTTGTTGGAGCTGCCGTCGTGGTTGTTGGAGCCGCGGTCGTGGTTGTTGGAGCTGCGGTTGTGGTTGTTGGCGCCGCTGTCGTGGTTGTTGGAGCTGCGGTCGTTGTTGTTGGTGCAGCTGTCGTGGTTGTTGGTGCGCCTGTCGTGGTTGTTGGAGCGGCGGTCGTGGTTGTTGGAGCTGCGGTCGTGGTTGTTGGAGCTGCGGTTGTGGTTGTTGGTGCCGCTGTCGTGGTTGTTGGAGCTGCTGTAGTGGTTGTTGGAGCTGCTGTAGTGGTTGTTGGTGCAGCTGTTGTAGTTGTTGGTGCCGCTGTCGTGGTTGTTGGAGCTGCAGTCGTTGTTGTTGGTGCGCCTGTCGTGGTTGTTGGCACTGCGGTCGTGGTAGTTGATAATGCGGTCGTTGTTGTTGGCACTGCGGTCGTGGTAGTTGATAATGCGGTCGTTGTTGTCGGTGCGGCTGTCGTGGTTGTTGGAGCTGCGGTCGTTGTTGTTGGTGCGGCTGTCGTGGTTATTGGTACTGCAGTCGTAGTTGTCGGTGAGTTTGTTATGGTAGTTGAAGCTGCGGTCGTGGTTGTTGGAGCTACAGTCGTTGTTGTTGGAGCTGCGGTAGTGGTTGATGGTGCCGCTGTTGTGGTTGTTGGAGCTGCAGTCGTTGTTGTTGGTGCGACTGTTGTGGTTGTTGGAGCTGCGGTCGTTGTTGTTGGTGCGGCTGTCGTGGTTATTGGTACTGCAGTCGTAGTTGTCGGTGAGTTTGTTATGGTAGTTGAAGCTGCGGTCGTGGTTGTTGGAGCTACAGTCGTTGTTGTTGGAGCTGCGGTCGTGGTTGTTGGTGCGGCTGTCGTGGTTGTTGGAGCTGCGGTCGTTGTTGTTGGTGCGGCTGTCGTGGTTATTGGTACTGCAGTCGAAGTTGTCGGTGAGTTTGTTATGGTAGTTGAAGCCGCGGTCGTGGTTGTTGGAGCTACAGTCGTTGTTGTTGGAGCTGCGGTAGTGGTTGATGGTGCCGCTGTTGTGGTTGTTGGAGCTGCAGTCGTTGTTGTTGGTGCGACTGTTGTGGTTGTTGGTGCGGCTGTCGTTGTTGTTGGTGCGCCTGTTGTGGTTGTTGCTGCGGCTGTTGTGGTTGTTGGAGCTGCGGTCGTGGTTGTTGGAGCTGCGGTCGTGGTTGTTGGAGCTGCAGTTGTGGTTGTTGGTGCCGCTGTTGTGGTTGTTGGAGCTGCAGTTGTGGTTGTTGGAGCTGTGGTTGTGGTTGTTGGAGCTGCGGTCGTGGTTGTTGGAGCTGCGGTCGTTGTTGTTGGTGCAGCTGTCGTGGTTGTTGGTGCGCCTGTTGTGGTTGTTGGTGCCGCTGTTGTGGTTGTTGGAGCTGCGGTCGTTGTTGTTGGTGCGGCTGTCGTGGTTGTTGGTGCGGCTGTCGTGGTTGTTGGAGCTGCGGACGTGGTGGTTGGAGCTGCGGACGTGGTTGTTGGAGCTGCGGTCGTTGTTGTTGGAGCTGCAGTTGTGGTTGTTGGTGCCGCTGTCGTGGTTGTTGGTGCGGCTGTCGTGGTTGTTGGCACTGCGGTCGTGGTAGTTGATAATGCGGTCGTTGTTGTTGGTGCGGCTGTCGTGGTTGTTGGTGCGGCTGTCGTGGTGGTTGGTGCGCCTGTCGTAGTTGTTGGAGCTGCGGTCGTGGTAGTTGGAGCTGCGGTCGTGGTTGTTGGTGCCGCTGTCGTGGTTGTTGGAGCTGCGGTCGTTGTTGTTGGTGCGGCTGTTGTGGTTGTTGGACCTGCGGTCGTTGTTGTTGGTGCGGCTGTTGTGGTTGTTGGTGCGGTTGTTGTGGTTGGTGTAGCTGTTGTGGTTGTTGGAGCTGCGGTAGTGGTTGTTGGAGCTGCAGTTGTGGTTGTTGGTGCCGCTGTTGTGGTTGTTGGAGCTGCGGTCGTTGTTGTTGGTGTAGCTGTTGTGGTTGTTGGAGCTGCGGTAGTGGTTGTTGGAGCTGCAGTTGTGGTTGTTGGTGCCGCTGTTGTGGTTGTTGGAGCTGCGGTAGTGGTTGTTAGTGCGGCTGTTGTAGTTGTTGGTGCCGCTGTCGTGGTTGTTCGAGCTGCAGTCGTTGTTGTTGGAGCTGCAATCGTTGTTGTTGGTGCGGCTGTCGTGGTTGTTGGTGTGGCTGTCGTGGTTGTTGGAGCTGCGGTCGTGGTTGTTGGAGCTGCAGTCGTTGTTGTTGGTGCGGCTGTCGTGGTTGTTGCAACTGCAGTCGTTGTTGTTGGTGCGGTTGTCGTGGTTGTTGGTGCGGCTGTTGTGGTTGTTGGAGCTGCAGTTATGGTAGTTGATGCTGCGGTCGTGGTTGTTGGAGCTGCAGTCGTTGATGTTGGAGCCTGCGGTAGTGGTTGATGGTGCCGCTGTTGTGGTTGTTGGAGCTGAGGTTGTGGTTGTTGGAGCTGCAGTCGTTGTTGTTGGAGCTGCGGTCGTGGTTGTTGGAGCTGCGGTCGTGGTTGTTGGAGCTGCGGTAGTGGTTGTTGGAGCTGAGGTCGTGGTTGTTGGAGCTGCGGTCGTTGTTGTTGGTGCAGCTGTTGTGGTTGTTGGAGCCGCAGTTGTGGTTGTTGGAGCTGCGGTCGTTGTTGTTGGTGCGGCTGTAGTGGTTGTTGGTGCGGCTGTCGTGGTTGTTGGAGCTGCGGTCGTGGTTGTTGGAGCTGCGGTCGTTGTTGTTGGAGCTGCGGTCGTGGTTGTTGGAGCTGCGGTCGTTGTTGTTGGAGCTGCGGTCGTGGTTGTTGGAGCTGCGGTCGTTGTTGTTGGTGCGGCTGTCGTGGTTGTTGGTGCGGCTGTCGTGGTTGTTGGAGCTGCGGTAGTGGTTGTTGGAGCTGAGGTCGTTGTTGTTGGTGCGGCTGTCGTGGTTGTTGGTGCGGCTGTCGTGGTTGTTGGAGCTGCGGTAGTGGTTGTTGGAGCTGAGGTCGTGGTTGTTGGAGCTGTGGTCGTTGTTGTTGGTGCAGCTGTTGTGGTTGTTGGAGCCGCGGTTGTGGTTGTTGGAGCTGCGGTCGTTGTTGTTGGTGCGGCTGTAGTGGTTGTTGGTGCGGCTGTCGTGGTTGTTGGAGCTGCGGTCGTGGTTGTTGGAGCTGCGGTCGTTGTTGTTGGAGCTGCGGTCGTGGTTGTTGGAGCTGCGGTCGTTGTTGTTGGTGCAGCTGTCGTGGTTGTTGGTGCGCCTGTTGTGGTTGTTGGTGCCGCTGTTGTGGTTGTTGGTGCCGCTGTCGTGGTTGTTGGAGCTGCGGTCGTTGTTGTTGGTGCGGCTGTCGTTGTTGTTGGTGCGGTTGTCGTGGTTGTTGGTGCGGCTGTTGTGGTTGTTGGAGCTGCAGTTATGGTAGTTGAAGCTGCGGTCGTGGTTGTTGGAGCTGCAGTCGTTGATGTTGGAGCTGCGGTAGTGGTTGATGGTGCCGCTGTCGTGGTTGTTGGAGCTGCAGTTGTGGTTGTTGGTGCCGCTGTTGTGGTTGTTGGAGCTGCGGTCGTTGTTGTTGGTGTGGCTGTCGTGGTTGTTGGTGTGGCTGTCGTGGTTGTTGGTGCGGCTGTTGTGGTTGTTGGAGCTGCGGTCGTGGTTGTTGGAGCTGCGGTCGTGGTTGTTGGTGCGGCTGTTGTGGTTGTTGGCGCGGCTGTCGTGGTTGTTGGAGCTGCAGTCGTTGTTGTTGGCGCGGCTGTTGTGGTTGTTGGCACTGCGGTCGTGGTAGTTGATAATGCGGTCGTGGTTGTTGGTGTCGCTGTTGTGGTTGTTGGAGTTGCGGTCGTGGTTGTTGGAGCTGCGGTCGTTGTTGTTGGAGCTGCGGTCGTGGTTGTTGGAGCTGCGGTCGTGGTTGTTGGAACTGCGGTCGTGGTTGTTGGAGCTGCGGTCGTGGTTGTTGGAGCTGCGGTCGTTGTTGTTGGTGTAGCTGTTGTGGTTGTTGGAGCTGCGGTAGTGGTTGTTGGAGCTGCAGTTGTGGTTGTTGGTGCCGCTGTTGTGGTTGTTGGAGCCGCAGTTGTGGTTGTTGAGCCGCGGTCGTTGTTGTTGGTGCGGCTGTAGTGGTTGTTGGTGCGGCTGTCGTGGTTGTTGGAGCGCGGTCGTGGTTGTTGGAGCTGCGGTCGTTGTTGTTGGAGCCGCGGTCGTGGTTGTTGGAGCTGCGGTCGTTGTTGTTGGTGCAGCTGTCGTGGTTGTTGGTGCGCCTGTTGTGGTTGTTGGTGCCGCTGTTGTGGTTGTTGGTGCCGCTGTCGTGGTTGTTGGAGCCTGCGGTCGTTGTTGTTGGTGCTGGCTGTCGTTGTTGTTGGTGCGGTTGTCGTGGTTGTTGGTGCGGCTGTTGTGGTTGTTGGAGCTGCAGTTGTGGTTGTTGGTGCCGCTGTTGTGGTTGTTGGAGCTGCGGTCGTTGTTGTTGGTGTGGCTGTCGTGGTTGTTGGTGTGGCTGTCGTGGTTGTTGGTGCGGCTGTTGTGGTTGTTGGTGCGGCTGTTGTGGTTGTTGGAGCTGCGGTCGTGGTTGTTGGAGCTGCGGTCGTGGTTGTTGGTGCGGCTGTTGTGGTTGTTGGCGCGGCTGTCGTGGTTGTTGGAGCTGCAGTCGTTGTTGTTGGCGCCGCTGTTGTGGTTGTTGGCACCGCGGTCGTGGTAGTTGATAATGCGGTCGTGGTTGTTGGTGTCGCTGTTGTGGTTGTTGGAGTTGCGGTCGTGGTTGTTGGAGCCGCGGTCGTTGTTGTTGGAGCCGCGGTCGTGGTTGTTGGAGCTGCGGTCGTGGTTGTTGGAACCGCGGTCGTGGTTGTTGGAGCGCGGTCGTGGTTGTTGGAGCCGCGGTCGTTGTTGTTGGTGTAGCTGTTGTGGTTGTTGGAGCTGCGGTAGTGGTTGTTGGAGCTGCAGTTGTGGTTGTTGGTGCCGCTGTTGTGGTTGTTGGAGCCGCAGTTGTGGTTGTTGGAGCTGCGGTCGTTGTTGTTGGTGCGGCTGTAGTGGTTGTTGGTGCGGCTGTCGTGGTTGTTGGAGCCGCGGTCGTGGTTGTTGGAGCCGCGGTCGTTGTTGTTGGAGCGCGGTCGTGGTTGTTGGAGCCTGCGGTCGTTGTTGTTGGTGGAGCTGTCGTGGTTGTTGGTGCGCCTGTTGTGGTTGTTGGTGCCGCTGTTGTGGTTGTTGGTGCCGCTGTCGTGGTTGTTGGAGCCGCGGTCGTTGTTGTTGGTGCGGCTGTCGTTGTTGTTGGTGCGGTTGTCGTGGTTGTTGGTGCGGCTGTTGTGGTTGTTGGAGCTGCAGTTATGGTAGTTGAAGCCGCGGTCGTGTGGTTGTTGGAGCTGCAGTCGTTGATGTTGGAGCCGCGGTAGTGGTTGATGGTGCCGCTGTCGTGGTTGTTGGAGCTGCAGTTGTGGTTGTTGGTGCCGCTGTTGTGGTTGTTGGAGCCGCGGTCGTTGTTGTTGGTGTGGCTGTCGTGGTTGTTGGTGTGGCTGTCGTGGTTGTTGGTGCGGCTGTTGTGGTTGTTGGAGCTGCGGTCGTGGTTGTTGGAGCCGCGGTCGTGGTTGTTGGTGCGGCTGTTGTGGTTGTTGGCGCGGCTGTCGTGGTTGTTGAGCTGCAGTCGTTGTTGTTGGCGCGGCTGTTGTGGTTGTTGGCACCGCGGTCGTGGTAGTTGATAATGCGGTCGTGGTTGTTCGTGTCGCTGTTGTGGTTGTTGGAGTTGCGGTCGTGGTTGTTGGAGCTGCGGTCGTTGTTGTTGGAGCTGCGGTCGTGGTTGTTGGAGCCGCGGTCGTGGTTGTTGGAACCGCGGTCGTGGTTGTTGGAGCCGCGGTCGTGGTTGTTGGAGCTGCGGTCGTTGTTGTTGGTGTAGCTGTTGTGGTTGTTGGAGCCGCGGTAGTGGTTGTTGGAGCTGCAGTTGTGGTTGTTGGTGCCGCTGTTGTGGTTGTTGGAGCTGCGGTAGTGGTTGTTAGTGCGGCTGTTGTAGTTGTTGGTGCCGCTGTCGTGGTTGTTCGAGCTGCAGTCGTTGTTGTTGGAGCTGCAATCGTTGTTGTTGGTGCGGCTGTCGTGGTTGTTGGTGTGGCTGTCGCTGTTGTTGGAGCTGCGGTCGTGGTTGTTGGAGCTGCAGTCGTTGTTGTTGGTGCGGCTGTCGTGGTTGTTGCAACTGCAGTCGTTGTTGTTGGTGCGGTTGTCGTGGTTGTTGGTGCGGCTGTTGTGGTTGTTGGAGCTGCAGTTATGGTAGTTGATGCTGCGGTCGTGGTTGTTGGAGCTGCAGTCGTTGATGTTGGAGCTGCGGTAGTGGTTGATGGTGCCGCTGTTGTGGTTGTTGGAGCTGAGGTTGTGGTTGTTGGAGCTGCAGTCGTTGTTGTTGGAGCTGCTGTCGTGGTTGTTGGAGCTGCGGTCGTTGTTGTTGGTGCGGCTGTCGTGGTTGTTGGTGCGGCTGTCGTGGTTGTTGGAGCTGCGGTCGTGGTTGTTGGAGCTGCGGTCGTTGTTGTTGGAGCTGCGGTCGTGGTTGTTGGAGCTGCGGTCGTTGTTGTTGGTGCAGCTGTCGTGGTTGTTGGTGCGCCTGTTGTGGTTGTTGGTGCCGCTGTTGTGGTTGTTGGTGCCGCTGTCGTGGTTGTTGGAGCTGCAGTTATGGTAGTTGAAGCTGCGGTCGTGGTTGTTGGAGCTGCAGTCGTGGTTGTTGGAGCTGCGGTCGTTGTTGTTGGTGCGGCTGTCGTTGTTGTTGGTGCGGTTGTCGTGGTTGTTGGTGCGGCTGTTGTGGTTGTTGGAGCTGCAGTTATGGTAGTTGAAGCCGCGGTCGTGGTTGTTGGAGCTGCAGTCGTTGATGTTGGAGCTGCGGTAGTGGTTGATGGTGCCGCTGTCGTGGTTGTTGGAGCTGCAGTTGTGGTTGTTGGTGCCGCTGTTGTGGTTGTTGGAGCCGCGGTCGTTGTTGTTGGTGTGGCTGTCGTGGTTGTTGGTGTGGCTGTCGTGGTTGTTGGTGCGGCTGTTGTGGTTGTTGAGCTGCGGTCGTGGTTGTTGGAGCCGCGGTCGTGGTTGTTGGTGCGGCTGTTGTGGTTGTTGGCGCGGCTGTCGTGGTTGTTGGAGCTGCAGTCGTTGTTGTTGGCGTGGCTGTTGTGGTTGTTGGCACCGCGGTCGTGGTAGTTGATAATGCGGTCGTGGTTGTTGGTGTCGCTGTTGTGGTTGTTGGAGTTGCGGTCGTGGTTGTTGGAGCCGCGGTCGTTGTTGTTGGAGCCGCGGTCGTGGTTGTTGGAGCTGCGGTCGTGGTTGTTGGAGCCGCGGTCGTTGTTGTTGGAGCTGCGGTCGTTGTTGTTGGTGCAGCTGTCGTGGTTGTTGGAGCGCCTGTTGTGGTTGTTGGTGCGCCTGTTGTGGTTGTTGGAGCCGCTGGTGTGGTTGTTGGAGCTGCGGTCGTTGTTGTTGGTGCGGCTGTCGTGGTTGTTGGTGCGGCTGTCGTGGTTGTTGGTGCCGCTGTTGTGGTTGTTGGATCCGCGGTAGTGGTTGTTGGAGCTGCAGTCGTTGTTGTTGGCGCGGCTGTCGTGGTTGTTGGAGCTGCAGTCGTTGTTGTTGGCGCGGCTGTCGTGGTTGTTGGAGCTGCAGTCGTTGTTGTTGGCGCGGCTGTCGTGGTTGTTGGCACTGCGGTCGTGGTAGTTGATAATGCGGTCGTGGTTGTTGGTGCCGCTGTTGTGGTTGTTGGCGCGGCTGTCGTGGTTGTTGGAGCTGCAGTCGTTGTTGTTGGCGCGGCTGTCGTGGTTGTTGGCACTGCGGTCGTGGTAGTTGATAATGCGGTCGCGGGTTGTTGGTGCCGCTGTTGTGGTTGTTGGAGCTGCGGTCGTGGTTGTTGGAGCCGCGGTCGTTGTTGTTGGAGCTGCGGTCGTGGTTGTTGGAGCTGCGGTCGTTGTTGTTGGTGCAGCTGTCGTGGTTGTTGGTGCGCCTGTTGTGGTTGTTGGAGCCGCTGTTGTGGTTGTTGGAGCTGCGGTCGTTGTTGTTGGTGCGGCTGTCGTGGTTGTTGGTGCGGCTGTCGTGGTTGTTGGTGCCGCTGTTGTGGTTGTTGGATCCGCGGTAGTGGTTGTTGGAGCTGCAGTCGTTGTTGTTGGCGCGGCTGTCGTGGTTGTTGGAGCTGCAGTCGTTGTTGTTGGCGCGGCTGTCGTGGTTGTTGGCACTGCGGTCGTGGTAGTTGATAATGCGGTCGTGGTTGTTGGTGCCGCTGTTGTGGTTGTTGGAGCTGCGGTCGTGGTTGTTGGAGCTGCGGTCGTTGTTGTTGGAGCTGCGGTCGTTGTTGTTGGAGCTGCGGTCGTGGTTGTTGGAACTGCGGTCGTGGTTGTTGGTGCAGCTGTCGTGGTTGTTGGAGCCGCGGTCGTGGTTGTTGGAGCCGCGGTTGTGGTTGTTGGTGCCGCTGTCGTTGTTGTTGGAGCCGCAGTCATGGTTGTTGGAGCCACGGTCGTTGTTGTTGATGCGGCTGTCGTGGTTGTTGGTGCGGCTGTCGTGGTTGTTGGTGCGGCTGTCGTTGTTGTTGGAACTGCGGTCGTGGTTGTTGGAGCTGCGGTCATTGTTGTTGGTGCAGCTGTCGTGGTTGTTGGAGCCGCGGTTGTGGTTGTTGGTGCCGCTGTCGTTGTTGTTGGAGCCGCAGTCATGGTTGTTGGAGCTACGGTCGTTGTTGTTGATGCGGCTGTCGTGGTTGTTGGTGCGGCTGTCGTGGTTGTTGGAGCTGCGGTCGTTGTCGTTGGAGCCGCTGTTGTGGTTGTTGGAGCTGCGGTCGTGGTTGTTGGAGCTGCGGTCGTTGTTGTTGGAGCTGCGGTCGTTGTTGTTGGAACTGCGGTCGTGGTTGTTGGAGCTGCGGTCATTGTTGTTGGTGCAGCTGTCGTGGTTGTTGGTGCGCCTGTTGTGGTTGTTGGAGCTGCGGTCGTTGTTGTTGGAGCTGCGGTCGTGGTTGTTGGAGCTGCGGTCGTTGTTGTTGGTGCAGCTGTCGTGGTTGTTGGTGCAGCTGTCGTGGTTGTTGGTGCGCCTGTCGTGGTTGTTGGAGCTGCGGTCGTGGTTGTTGGAGCTGCGGTCGTGGTTGTTGGAGCTGCGGTCGTGGTTGTTGGAGCTGCTGTCGTGGTTGTTGGTGCCGCTGTTGTGGTTGGTGGAGCTGCAGTCGTTGTTGTGGGTGCAGCTGTCGTGGTTGTTGGCACTGCGGTGGTGGTAGTTGATAATGCGGTCGTGGTTGTTGGTGCCGCTGTTGTGGTTGTTGGAGCTGCAGTTGTGGTTGTTGGAGCTGTAGTTGTGGTTGTTGGTGGGGCTGTTGTTGTTGTTGGTGCGGCTGTTGTTGTTGTTGGTGCGGCTGTTGTGGTTGTTGGTGCGGTTGTCGTGGTTGTTGGAGCTGCGGTCGTTGTTGTTGGTGTGGCTGTCGTGGTTGTTGGAGCTGCGGTCGTTGTTGTTGGTGCAGCTGTTGTGGTTGTTGGTGCTGCGGTCGTTGTTGTTGGTGCCGCTGTTGTGGTTGTTGGTGCCGCTGTTGTGGTTGTTGGAGCTGAGGTTGTGGTTGTTGGAGCTGTGGTCGTGGTTGTTGGTGCGGCTGTCGTGGTTGTTGGAGCTGCAGTCGTTGTTGTTGGTGCGGCTGTCGTGGTTGTTGGAGCGGCGATCGTGGTTGGTGCGGCTGTTGTAGTTGTTGGTGCCGCTGTCGTGGTTGTTGGAGCTGCAGTTGTGGTTGTTGGTGCCGCTGTTGTGGTTGTTGGAGGTGCAGTTGTGGTTGTTTGTGCCGCTGTCGTGGTTGTTGGTGTGGCTGTCGTGGTTGTTGCAGCTGCAGTCATTGTTGTTTGTGCGGCTGTCGTCGTCATTGTTGACGATGCCGCGGTGGCTTCCAGTGTCGTGTACATTGTTGCGCCTGTGGTCGTTATTTGAGGTAATTTGTTATTTGTGCTACTGTGTTTTCTAAATTGTTGAAAAGATTTGCCATGCTGTTCAATATACATGTATACATGTAGTAAGTACTACAAGTTTACATCTATGTACATGTATACATATAAATTTACATTAAATTAATCTGAGACCTCATTCCCAAATCAATCCATTATGTATAGTATTGATCTCTTCGCAATGCAAATATTCTGTCATGAATTCACTGCACCAACAGTTGAAACGATTTTCTGCAATGATATTGTGTCATATAAAATATACACTCAAGTAATCTAACATAATCTTTACATCTAAATAATTTGTACAGTAAAACCCAGACTGCTTTTACAGAAGAGTGAATGCTGACCCAAATCCAGCAGCCAGACCCTGTACTTCAACAGGTAACAAAAGCAGTCATGAGCAGTCAGACTGCGGCCTTCATATTTACCTGTTCATGTTTTTACAGTAGAATCGCTGTAGTGATCCCTTTGTGCTGGTTTTCTGTCTTTGCTTTATGCTATTGGCTTTGTGTTTATACATAAATACGAAGGAAAAGATCATTTCTTATCTCATTATGACAGGTATTAGTTTGGTGTGTGGGAACATATATACGCTGCTCAAAAACATAAAGGGAAAACTTAAACAACACAATGTAACTCCAAGTCAATCACATTTCTGTGAAATCAAACTGTCCACTTAGGAAGCAACACTGATTGACAATCAGTTTCACATGCTGTTGTGCAAATTGAATAGACGACAGGTGGAAATTATAGGCAGGTAGCAATACATCACCAATAAAGGAGTGGTTCTTCAGGTGGTGATCACAGACCACTTCTCTGTATGCTGGCTGTGATTTCACTCTAGTGGTAGCATGAGAATGAGTCTACAACCCACAAAAGTGGCTCAGGTATTGCAGCTAATCTAGGATTGCACAACAATGCGAGCTGTGGCAAGAAGGTTTGCTGTGTCTGTCAGCATTGTTTCCAGAGCATGGAGCGCTATCAGGAGACAGGCCAGTACATCAGGAGATGTGGAGGAGGCCATAGGAGGGCAACAACCCAGCAGCAGGGCCGCTACCTCCGCCTTTGTGCAAGGAGGAACAGGAAGAGCACTGCCAGAGCCCTGCAAAGTGACCTCCAACAGGCCACAAATTTGCATGTGTCTGCTCAAGCGGTCAGAAACAGACTCCATGAGGGTGGCATGAGGGCCCGACATCCACAAGTGGGGGTTGTGCTTACATCCCAACACTGGATGTAAGCACAACGTTTGGGATTTGCCAGAGAACACCAAAATTGGCAACTTCACCACCGGCGCCCTGTGGTCTTCACAGATGAAAGCAGGTTCACACTGAGCACATGTGACGGATGTGACAGAGTCTGGAGACGCCGTTGAGAACATTCTGCTGCCTGCAACATCCTCCAGCATGACCGGTTTGGCAGTGGGTCAGTAATGGTGTGGGATGGCATTTCTTTGGGGGGCCGCACAGCCCTCCATGTGCTCGCCAGAGGTGGTGACTGCCATTAGGTACCAAGATGAGATCCTCAGACCCCTTGTGAGACCATATGTTGGTGCGGTTGGCCCTGGGTTCCTCCTAATGCAAGACAATGCTAGACCTCATGTGGCTGGAGTGTGTCAGCAGTTCCTGCAAGACGAAGGCATTGATGCTATGAACTGGCCTCTCTGTTCCCCAGACATGAATCCAATTGAGCATGTCTGGGACATCATGTCTCAGTCCAGCCACCAACGCCACGTTGCACCACAGACTGTCCAGGAGTTGGCGGATGCTTTAGTCCGGGTCTGGAAGGAGATCCCTCAGGAGACTACCCACCACCTCATCAGGAGCATGCCCAGGTGGTGTAGGGAGGTCATACAGGCATGTGGAGGCCACACACACTACTGAGCCTCATTTGACCTGTTTTAAGGACATTACATCAAAGTTGGATCTGCCTGTAGTGTGTTTTTCTACTTTAATTTTGAGTGTGACTCCAAATCCAAACCTTCATGGGTTGCTACATTTGATTTCCATTGATAATTTTGTGTGATTTTGTTGTCAGCACATTCAGCCATGTAAAAAACAAAGTATTTAATAAGAATTTTCTTTCATTCAGATCTGGGATGTCCTATTTTTGTGTTCCCTTTATTTTTTTGAGCGGTGTAGTTTTATGTTGTTAAATGTTATGTTACAAAATGTTTCAAGTCATTTTACAGAGAGAAGCAAAAGTAATGTAAAGAGTACTACAACAAAATACTTCCTCTTGGGAATGATTAAGTGATGTACTGCATGAAGTTATTTAATTACTTTAAGTATACATTAAGTATTCTTTTAAGTAAAATGTTTTGTGTAATATATGTAATACATTACTATTTTTTAAGTAATGACCACAACACTGATAAGAATGGGAATTGATAAGAATTTAGCGATTCCGATTCCATTATCAATAACACTTATCAATTCGATTCCATGGCTCCACATTGAGAGTAACAACCATCTCATCTCTAAGCAGCATATTAAAAACATTAAATTTATGCAAATTAATTACATGCTGCATGGTCAAATGTTTGTCCATGTTGGAGGTATTTCCCCTCTTTATTGTGATCAGTTTTGGGGTCATGACTCAAAAAAAGTAAAGTAAAAAAGTTATTACAGATATTACACAGAACACTTTTCTTAAAAGTAATGCAGCACGATACTTAATTACACCCAGGAGAAAGACATTTGTTATACTACTCGTTACAGTACTTTAATGTTACTCTGCAAAATGATCTGAAGCACAGTCTCATAATTACCAGATAACAATATAAACCTCTTTGTCGTGGTATTTAGGCATAAAGAGAAAGCTGACAGCACAAATCAAAGACGAAATCAGCACAAAGAGACTTTGCGATCAACACCAACCGATGGCCACAGTGATTCTCCTTAACAAACATAAACAATTAGAAACAGAAGCTGCAGTCTGACTACTCATCAGTTTTATACCTGTTGAAGCAGCTTCACCACGAATGACGGTGTTCTGGGAATCCATCCTACCTGACAAACCATCCTCACGGCTCACTTTATCGGTGCTGGGCTGGGGTCAGCATTTACTCAGCTTTATCATCACTCTGGGTTCTTGGCTAGCTTAGCGTTAGCATGTTGTCTGTGCAGGTGAAGAGTCGAAGTTGTGTTAACAGTTTAACGGAGTTGTTTCTGTCCTGGAGCAGTATCCACTTCAGCATTGCGCTCTCATCTTTTTGTGCAATAAAAATAAAAGTACGTCCACATCCACGCTGTAAAGTGCGCCACTGCTTACTTCCTGAAATCCCGAACATGAACTGAAATCAGCTAACCATAGCAAGAGTGCAAGAATCGATAAGAGGATCGATGGGCGGGCAGACTAACGATTCCAAGGAGTTGGACAACTGGGAACCATAGCCGGACGGGCCATCGGGCATACCGGGCATTTGCCCGGTGGGCCGATGGTGATTTTTCGTTTTTATGGGCCGATATTTTTTTTTTTTTTGTAACGGTATAAACAATGAAAGGTGGTGGACTGGCCAGATGCTGGCCGATGTGTAAAAATAACTCCGTTGTTTGGTGGTGGCTATGGCGGAGCTTCCACTGAGGCCAGCAGGTGGATGAGGGAAAGGGGAGGCATTAGGAGGAGAGACCCGAGGCGACCACCGGTCCGAGTGTGTGGTCCACTGAACTTTAGGTAAGAAGTTATGACCTGCAGTCTATCTGGGTCAGATATAAATCAAGTTTAGGTGTAGTTTATTTTCGTTGTGCTGACTTTTTACAGTCAGTTACAGTAACTCGTACTGCGTACTAGCTAGCATGACAGAGTTTCCATACAGCTGGGTGGGTGCTATGATGTTACTGATAGTGAACTTTATTTTATTAATAAGGTTAGTTAGTAGAGTTGCCAACCGTCAACCGTCCCGTAAAAAACGGAATTGTGTCGTATTCAGAGAAAATATTACGTGTTTCATATTGAGCTGAGAAGGAACACAGTTTGTCCTGTACTTCAGCTAGAATGGAAAAAGACACAAAGCTGGAGTTTTTCTGCTTTGTGTCTGTCAGCTGTCTCTTCTTCTCTCATTCTCTCCCCCTCTATCTCCTGTTGCTACTTCAATCATAAAACTGATCAATGATCAGCTGATCGGCTTTTCCGATACAAGTCCCATCTCTCTTGTTTGTTTATCTCCCACTTTGCGCCAGAAAGAGGAAACCAGCGGATGTCGCCCTAAACAACAGCACCACGCTTAAGCTTGATCAGCTGTTAGAATCGATTTAATATTACTTTCTAGTATCAGCTGATGTTTGCTGGAGCCACAGCCGTAAAAGCTGCTGGTCATGATATCGTTTTGGATATGTGGTGAGAGGGAAACATGAAAATGAAACCAGGAGATGTCCTTACTGAATCATCAGAGCTGAACAGGTGATGGAGAAACAGGTTTACCTTTTAGGTGACATGAATGAGTTGAAGGGAAGTTATGAACTGTTTCTGAGAGACAAATAACACCAGGATCCTTTTCTAAGTAGCTGACAGCTGGTAACTGTGCAGGGGCGGGTCTAGCAAAATTTTGCCAGGGGCCCAGGTAGGGCATTAACAGGGAAAAGGGGGCACAAAGAAATACTTTCTTTCTTATTCTCATTTAAAATGTCTAGCGTTTATTAAATAATTACCTGAATCTTACAACCAAAGTTTTTATCTGATGTAAAATGTATAGAAATCATACATATACCATCCATCCATCCATTTTCATCCGTTTTATCCAGGCCGGTCAGGGGGCAGCAGCCTAAGCAGAGAAGCCCAGACCTCCCTCTCCCCAGCCACCTCCTTCAGCTTATCCGGGGGAACACCAAGGCGTTCCCAGGACAGCCGAGAGATATAATCTCTCCAGCGTGTCCTGGATCTGCCCCGGGGCCTCCTCCTGGTGGGACATGCCCGGAACACGTCACCCAGGAGGCCCCCAGGAGGCATCCTTGTCAGATGCCCGAACCACCTCAGCTGGCTCCTTTCGATGTGGAGGAGCAGCGGCTCTACTCTGAGCCCCTCCTGGATGGCCAAACTTCTCACCCTATCTCTAAGGGAGAGGCCAGACACCCTTCGGAGGAAGCTCATTTCCGCCGCTTGTATCCGCGATCTCGTTCTTTCGGTCACTACCCACAGCTCGTGGCCATAGGTGAGGGTAGGGGACGTGATCGATCGGTAAATTGAGAGCTTCGCTTTTACACTCAGCTCCCTCTTCACCACGACGGACCGGTGCAGCGTCCGCATCACTGCAGCCACAGCACCAATCCGTCTGTCGATCTCCGGCTCCCTTCTCCCATCACTTGCGAACAAGACCCCGAGATACTTGAACTCCTCCACTTGAGACAGGAACTCATCCCCGACCCGGAGTGGGCACTCCACCCTTTTCCGACTGAGAACCATGGCCTCAGATTTGGAGGTGCTGATCCTCATTCCCGCTGCTTCACACTCGGCTGCGAACCGTTCCAGTGCGAGCTGGAGGCCTTCACCCGATGAAGCCAACAGAACCACATCATCCGCGAAAAGCAGAGATGAGATTCTGAGGCCACCAGTGAAAGCCCTCTGCCACTTGGCTGCGCCTAGAAATCCTGTCCATAAAAATTATGAACAGAATCGGTGACAAAGGGCAGCCCTGGCGGAGCCCATCACCCACCGGGAACGAGTCCGACTTATTGCCGGCAATGCGAACCAAACTCTTGCAACGGTTGTATAGGGATCGAATGGCCCGTAGAAATGGGCCAGACACTGATACGTCTGGCCCACTGCTACTTTCATACACCTATATCATACACCCCATATACCAACAAGACAGTATACATCACTGTCCCAACAGCGTTTGTTTTCATTCAAAGGCTTTATGGCTTTAATACCTGGTGGGCCGGTCTCTAGTCAACATGCCTGGGCCGATTTTTTGTCCCAGTCCAGCCCTGCTGGGAACCAATTCTCTGCAAGAACCGATTCCCATCCACAAACACTGATCACAACAGATGAAATACTTCCCGAACATGCACAAACATTTGACCACAGAACACGTAATTAATTTTCACAAATGTCATGTCTTCTATATGCTGCTTAGAGATGATGGTGACTCTTAAAGGGCGCCACCAAGAACCCAATGAGAATCGATAAGGAATTGAAATGGAATTAAAATGATAAAGATAACGGAATGGGAATCGTTAAGTTCTTTTCAATTCCCATCCCTGATTGGGTGACTTGAGTTGTTTTTATTAAACCTTTCTTTTTTTGTTCCTTGAGTTAGGTATTTAATTAGGTTTTTTTTAAAATTGTTATTTAATTGTTTGCTCCACTGTGTGCCTGAATTGGTCTGGTCAGCCAGTATTTAAGCTTAATTTCTTTCTCTTTTTGTCACTTTTGGCATGTTTTTTTTTTTAATTTTATTTTAATGCTAACTTTCTTATGCTGGCAAAAAAAAGAAGGGTTAATTTAAAAAGAAGTATAATGATGGACTTTATTTAAACAGGAATTACTACAGTTAAGCATGTCAAATGTTTCAGTGGTTGAAACATGGATTATGTAAAGATTTGATGTTCAATCCTTTATGTCCTCATATTGTTTTCTGTGTTGTTCATTGTTGACAGACGGATATAACAGAAATGTTAAAGAAAAAAGATGGATGGCAAACTATACGAATCTTTGTGCCTACCACCTGACCAATGATAATTAGCTGTTTTTTGTACTATAAATTCTGTATATTTAATGAAGCTGCGCAACCTTGCACTTTCATTATATGATGATTTTCCTCAAAGTATATATGTGGGTCACAGATTTCTCATTAAAGGAAAAGGGCATACAAAATTCTCATATTTAAAATAAGGTACAAATGTCAAATTCTAAAGTAAAAATCTAATTTTTGTTTAGCACAATATTTTTTCTATTATCAACTAGA
The DNA here is from genome assembly GCF_013358895.1 of Oreochromis aureus. Taxonomy (NCBI): domain Eukaryota; kingdom Metazoa; phylum Chordata; class Actinopteri; order Cichliformes; family Cichlidae; genus Oreochromis; species Oreochromis aureus. Next base: position 127,588 of record NW_024108816.1, read on the forward strand.
AGTATAAATGTCATGGGACATTTCACAGTTTCAGCAGCAAAACTGCACAACTTTAATCCATAAAGTAACAGAAAAATGGTACCATAAATATTTTATTTGCTTTTTGACAATTCAGTGAGTAAAACTTCATAAAGTGAAGTTTGGTTAAACTTTCAAGGCTCATATCACCATTTGGCATAGATGGCTGGCCAACTTAATTATAGAACATGAAAGATCTCACTTCTCTCCATGTTTTGATAGAACATCTGCGGTTATATGTGATTTTTTTTTCTTTGTAAAAATAATGTTCTAATGTAGTCCTTTTTACACTGACAATGATATTGCTTTTTTAAAGTTGTTGGAAATTTTGTTGCCATTATTAAAAGAGCCCAAATGCCCTTATTTCAGCCTTAAAAATGTCATGAGGATTTGTCCTGCAGCTTAATGTTATGTATTTTGACATTGCTATGCTAAAGCAGTTAATTGAGTTTGTATCAACAGTAAGTTCAGCATCACTTAGCTCACCTGTTAGAAGTAGAGAAATTGATATCATCACTCCAACCCCCATTGTTTAATCAGTTAAATCTGTAAAAGAAATAATAATAGAAGCTATGATGAAATATTGTTTTAAATCTAGTAAAATAGATTTTCACAAAAATGAAAACCATTTGTTTTATTTTTAATTGTACTCTTTTTTTATATACTTAATGATGAAATAATAATGCATGACTATTTTAAAATAACATCGGTAAAATAATTCATTGGCATTAGTTTAAAAAGTTAGTGAAATACAAAAAAAAGTCACATTCACAGTACATAAAATCTGTTTCATTGTACTTACCAAAACTGAGATAAGATGAAAATTTATTAATTCTCCTTTTTATCTCCTGTTAATAATTTTAAATTATTTGGTCTAAGCCAGCAGAGTTGAGCTCTCTGCTTTGGTAAACCTTTTAATCTTATGCCCACACTTCCTGTGGCCTTATATATATCAGGATAATGGGGGCTAGTGACGTATGTGGGAGATGATAGAAACGGTTGTCACACCTTGAGGATGAACAATGTCACATCACAGGCTTCACAGGTTTGTAAGCTGTCAACCCGAAAGTTTCTTGGCTCGAGATAACAGCCTCTCCCTTCTTTTTGCTTGTGACCTGAGTTACTCATAGGCATTTTAGAGACAAATACATAATTCTAGTGGGGTGTAAAGTAGTTGAAAGAACTGCAAGATATGTAACATGATCAAAGCAATAAGACATCTTTGATTATTATCGAGTGTATTTTTTATGTTCGTTTACTGTGCCATGTAATACAAAACTTTAATTAAAAAATAAGATGTATTATAATAACACATACAGCATCACAGTTAAATTTCCTCATATTTTTCCAATTAACTGAAAACTCTTTAAGTTAGTACGATCTATTGCAAAATTAAATAAAAGAAACTATTGAATTTTGGTGTGTATCAAAGCAATTTCTTTCTAAAGTTGGCTCATCAGTACATGTTCTACCAAACTGATTTTATTCATTTAATATCTCCTTTCTGTTCTCTGCATGGACCTGATTAAACCTGAACATGGATTTTGGATTGGATCAGGTCTGTTCATGTTTTTTGGGGGGGGGGTTTTCTTCTGAGCCAAGACCAGGAAGCTTTGCAAAAGTAGATCATGGCAGTTTCCTTGTTGTTTTTAACAATGCACTTTATGCAGCCTCATCTGCCCAAACTGTTGAATTATGATGTATTTATGTGTAATTGTTTTATAGTTCTGCTGAGGAGTGAAAAAATAAGAATAAAGAAAGAAACGAGAGTAAGAAAAAAAATGTAAGAATACTGGTGCAGCTTAACATGAGCTTTTATTCATGTATTTTCTCTATCACTGACTCATAAATACAAACGGAGCCAAGTAGGTGTCAGAAGTCATAGCAACATTTCCTCATCTGAGAAACAATGAATCTTTTCTTGAAGTTCCATTGTTGGAACCAAGTTTGTTGCTCTTTTAAAGTCTGTCTCCACCTGGGAGAGAGGGCGTGATATAAATAGCAAAGTTCTTTCATGATGGTGAACACAAATGCAGTCCACAAACCAGTGGTAACTGTTTAAAGTATCAAGTTCATCCCTTCTCAAACCAGGTGTTATAAAATTATTGACATGTAGTATTTGCTATGCTGCTTTCAGAAAGCTGTCTTAATACAAAGAAACAAAACAGCAACTATAGGTCTACGTTGTAGCCTTTTACATTTTTTTTTCCAAATGCTTTGGCAAATTTCTCACTATATCTTTTTGTCTAACTGGTTCAACTATGCACTATTGTCATAAGTCGCATTCAAGAAAAAGCATGATCGCAGGTATTCATTGCCAGTCACCCGATTACATTCCTTGTGGGCAAATTCAACAATCTGCATAGGTGAACTCTGTAGCCAAGCGAAAAAGAAGTCATCACGCACACAAGAGTGTTTTCTTCGCATGCTCTCGAGGGTAACTCTCTGCACTTGGAGAGGCTTCGTGCGCACGTGAACAACTGACTTTTGACTGTTTGGAGGCAGGGCCCAAAGGAGGATGGGGTCCTAATGTGACTTCACTTTGATGGACAGTCACTGGATCACTTTACTGCAGAAGAAATCCTTTAAACCAGAGTATTCTAAGCCAAGTTCAGATGCCTCTGCACTGCTGTCCCATTAATCTGTTGTACACATACTGCTCACATACCTCTCCAGAAGTTGATTCTGTTCATCTGGACGTTGCGTTTTCCCACTGAAAACGCGACGTCCAGATGAACAGAATCAACTTTTGGAGATTTACTTACCTGGATGATTGAGAATGCATCAAGATGTTCACATACCTATTAGGATTTTTAAAAATCATCATAATGAGAAGCACACATCATTCCTAAGGAAAAGGAAAGACTGTTTCTTAGTCTATTGAGTAAACTTAATTTTATAAAATGGGAACTAATATAAAATGTGTTTATTTTGTTCCCAGTGAGTACATTTCACTCAGTAATACAGCTGTACATATCGGGCTGCAGAGCTCCACTCACAGTGGGTTCACGCTCCACTGTAATAGTTCATCCAGGTTTGCCAAGTTTTTTATGCGTTGTGGTTATCTTTGTATAGCTAACCATTTACTTCAGTTATGTCTGTTGTAGATCTATCACTCCAGTCTCCTGCCCTGGACCTGCAGACCAAAGAGAAAAACCACATCCATCTATCCGCTGTCTGTTGCCACTGTTTAAATATTTCTTGTACAATTTCCTTTTAATTCTTTTAATTTTGGCTTGATAAATTTACATACTTGTGTATTTACAAAACTTAATACTTTTAATAAAGCAAGAAGAATATTAAAGAGCTGCTTCTCTGCTTATTATATAGATCTGCATATTTTTGCATAGATGTCTGGTTATTAATAAAATTATCGGTCATTGTTTCAATACACAATGAACAAATGCCCTTATTATCTACTTTTTACAGTTGTGGAAGAAGTACCTATCCTAAATCCAATATGACTGTATATGTGCATTCTCTAAAAATAAAAGTACAAATGTTCTGCATTAAATGGCTACACAGAACTAATGTCACAGTCTCAGAGTCTGACAAAAAGCTACAGACCGAGCAGCAGGTATATTGTCACCTCAATTTCCACCTTTGTTGTGGCATTCATGTCGCATACTAGTTATATCAAGGGGCACTCAGCCATCTTGCTATAACAACTTCATGCACATTAGGTGGTACTCTATTTTAATGGAAAACAGGTCAAGGTGAGTCGTGCCATGTCGAGTCGCATCGAGCCGTGCTGATCCAAGTAGGTACTAATGGAAAAAGAGCTTAAAGATCTGTGAGGAGGATGTGTCTGCTCTTCCAGAGACAGAAGACCAGGAAAGCTCCAGGACCTGACGGTGCATCCCCCTCCTGCCTGAAAGTCCTGTGCCGACCAACTGGCCCCAATCATCACCTCGATCTTTGATAGATCTCTGCAACTGTGTGAAGTGCTCTCCTGCTTCAAGCACTCCACAATCATTCCAGTCCCAAAGTAGTCCACCATTACAAGATTTAATGACTGCAGGCCTTTTGCCCTGATGTCTTTGGTCATGAAGTCCTTTGAAAGAATGATGTTGAGCCACCTAAAGGATATCACAAAGCCCCTTCTGTTTGCCTACAGCTTAGCCAAGGATCCACTCAATATTGGACTGTGCTTCATCTTACATCTTCTCCACCAACCTCGGCGAGGATCCTGTTAGTGGACCTCAGATAGGCCTTTAACACCGTAATCCCAGACATCCTCCACTGGAAGTTCACCCACCTTACTGTGCCCACCTCCACCTGTCAGTGGATCACCAGCTTCCTGACAGACAGGAAGCAGCAGGTGAAGCTGAGCAAACCTGGGAAGTTAAACCTACCAAAAGAGTTGCTGGTCACCTTTTACACTGACATCATCCAGTCTGTCCTGTGCACATCAATCACTGTCTGGTTTGGATCAGCCATGAAGCAGGACAGGAAAAGACTGCAACAGACAATCAGGTCTGCAAAGAGGATCACTGGTGCTGATCTTCCCTCCGACCAGGACCTGCACAGCTCCCAGGTCAGAAAATGGGCAGAAAACATCTTTGCAGACCACACACATCCCAGACATGACATTTTCAAACTGACGCCACAGAGGGCTAGGGTCTTCAGTCAGGTGACTGAAGGCCAGGCCATCTGGTGCAGCACTCCATCACTCTCCTTCTTGGACAAATAGCCCTTATACAGCCAGGAGGTGTGTTTGGGGTAATTTTCCTGTTGAAAATAAATGATGGTCCAACTAAACACAAACCGGATGGGATGGCATGTCGATGTAGGATGCTGTGGTAGCCATGCTGGTTCAGTCTGCCTTCAATTTGGAATAAATCCCCAACGGTGTCACCAGCACACCCACACCTTCACACCTCCTCTTTTATGCTTTACGGTGGGAACCATGCATGTAGAGACCATCCGTTTAGCTTTTCTGCATCGCACAAAGATACAGTGGGTGGAACCAAAGATCTCAAATTTGGACTCATTTGACCAAAGTACAAATTTCCACTGGTCTAATGTCCAAACAAATCACTCTGCTTGTTGCTTTTCCGTAGTAGTGGTTTCTTTGCAGCTTTTGACCATAAAGGCTTGATTTGCGCAGTCTCCTCTGAATGGTTGATGTAGAGATGTATCCGCAACTGGAGCTCTGTGTGGCATTTATCTGGGCTTTTTCTTTTTTAAAAATCCTGTCCTGTCTGTCAACGTTTGCAATCAGTAATATGATCTGAATGCACTGTTGTGCCAAACATGTTTTGCTCTTTTCGCTCAGTAAGACCCAGACCCAGGCCCAGCCATGAATGCGCGCGCATGCACACACACACACACACACACACACATACTGTGAGCCCCATTGCCTGAGGGACTTCAGGACCACAGCCACCCGCTGCAGATGCTCTACAGATGATTACATCATTCAGGTATGCATCCAGGCAGCATGGGCATCATCAGGTCCAGATGCTGGAAAGTGTGCGTGTGTGGGGGGGCTCCAAATAAGCTGAATTGATGTGTAACAAACTGGTACAAACCATATGGAGTGGAGAAAGACAGTTTTTCCCCTTGGACTGAATACAAAAGAATCGGAAGGAGTAGCCCTTGGTCAAATCTAATAATAATAATAATACATTTGATTTGAAAGTGCCTTTCAGAACACTCAAGGACACTGTACATGGTAGAATAATAAAAGCAACATAAAAGCAAGCAGTTTACACAATCATAAAAGCACAAGACATAAAACAAATTTAAAATAGCAGAGTGGAGAGGTTATGTGGGATAAACTATTTTGAACAAGTGAGTTTTGAGTTGGGACTTAAAGAGAGAGAAGGAAGAGATATTTCTTAAATCAGGAGGTAGGGAATTCCAGAGTCGAGGAGCAGAGCAGCTGAAAGCCCTGCTCCCCATGGTGGCAAGACGGTGGGAGGGGACAGAGAGAGAAAGGGAAGAAGAGGATCTAAGACACCGAGGTGGGGCGGTGATCCAAACCAGATCAGAGAGATATGGAGGAGAGAGATGATGAATAGCCTTAAATGTGTACAAGAGTATTTTGAAATTGATACGATATTTGACCAGGAGCCAATGAAGCTGCTGCAGGACAGGAGTGATATGGTGGATAGAAGGGGTCCTGGTGATGATACGGGCAGCAGAATTCTGGACGCATTGGAGCTTGTGGATGGATTTTTGAGTAAGACCAAAAAGAAGTGAATTACAATAATCAGTCCGGGAAGTAACAGGCTATGGACAAGAATGGCAGTGGCATGTGGGGTGAGAAAAGGACGGAGACGATTAATGTTGCGCAATTGAAAATATGCAGACCGAGTGACATTATTAATGTGTGAATTGAAAGATAGAGTACTGTCGAGGATGACACCCAAGCTATTCACAGAGGAAGAAACGAAGACCGGCGAGTTATTGATAGTAACAGAGAAACTGTTGGTTCTGGATAATGTTCATTTAGTGCCTACCAAGAGAAGCTTGGATTTATTACGGTAAATCTAGTGTTATGAAAAAACTAGCAGTGCCCAAAGAATCCAGCAGCTTGTTAAACACCTCAATAAACTTGTAACACTTAAGATAAGATACGGTAACTCTTTATTGTCATTGCACAGTCATACATAGTACAACAGTACAATGAAATTGAAAAACTGTCCCACGTCGACACTACGTAAAACACAACACAACACATAACAACACAGTTCAATATCTGGTTTCAACTGTGAATATACTGCTGTGTATTGAAATTCCTCTTGTTTTGCATAGAAATATACTGAACAACATCCAAAGCATAATATATAAAATAAGATCTACCTGAGTTTTTTCTTTGAAAGAAGCCCCTCATGTCCATTGTTGTGTTCATCAGTACAGAACTGAAACCGATTTAGAGTGCTTTGTTTAGCCGTGGAGGGTAACAACTGAAAATATGAAATAAACACACATGTAAACTAAGACTCTCTAAAAACCAGCATTGTTGTTCGGTTTTTCATTTCGCTATTTGTTGATTCACTCGAAGAGCAAGAAACGTAATATGGGTCAAGTGATCAGTTTGATATCAATCTTTTGTGATACACCGTCATATTTACATTATTTGTACAGTACGAATGATTTGCTTTGGTACCTGGTCAAACTTAAGCTCTCCTCTGTCTGCCTGTCTGCACTTCTCCTACAGCAAACTCGCAGGCAGCAGCTTCTCTCCCCTCGCTCACATGCGTAAGTGCTGTGCTCAGTCGCCTAGTGTCCGAGCTCAGATCATACCAAAATTAGGGGGAATTTACGACTGTGCGCTATGTGCTTCGAATATTGTGTGTAGTTTTTGTTTTATACAGTTGTCAGTCAGGCATCTAACGATGAAACAAATTACACTCCAAAAGACCCCGGGCTTCTGAAAAAATGACCCAGGCTTAAGCCCAGTAAGCTACCCCCCCGCTCTGCCGATGATTGACTCCAAATCTCCCGACCACTATGTCGATCTGAGACAGCAAAACCGAGACAGCGAGACCAAGACAAGACCGAGGGATCCGAGACCAAGACAAGACCAAGACCAAAGTCCGTCGAGACCAAGACAAGACCGAGACCACGTAAAAGTGGTCTCGAGACCAAAACCGGTCTCTGACTCACGGTGTGACTCCTCCCCCGTACAATCAATAAAGCAATTTTAAATAGAGGTGGCCCTAGCTTTTACCAATGAGAAAAAACACTGATCAATATGGCAATTTCAGAGAGGCAGTGTCACGGTTGAGGATAGTGTTGACTCAGGCGCGGAGCTCTGAATATAAGCAGTGCGTTTATTTACACTGGATAAAGGTTGACAATAGTTTGAATATGCAATAATGGCAGGTGCGTCCTCCTTCCCGTGCTCAGACGGTGCGTGGTAGTGAGTGCCCATCGCTCCTCCAAGTGTCTCCTTGTGCTCGTGAATCTTCCGTCCCAGTTCCTAGTCGCACACAGACAACAACAGTAAATAACCAAATAGAGCTGACAACACTTAGCAACACGAACGGCCTGTAACACTACCAGGCTTAGTGCAATACTCCAGCGCTGTCTGTCCCTCAGCCACACCAGTAAATAGTCCTGCCTAAGATGGTGGATGATTGGCAGCAGCTGGTGAAGAATCGGTTGCAGGTGAGGCAGCTCAGGGCGACAGCGCTTCCGGGTCGGACATCCCTCGTTGCTACGCGACCTCCGTAAACAATCGCAACGGAGCCGGAGAGAAACAGAGCGAGAGAGAGAAAAACACACACACACACGCATATACACACAGGCAGGTCGACTGGTCGGGGCACCGTCCGACCCTGACAGGCAGGCTCTCGCTTTGACCAATCAGAGGCTGGGTTTAACCTGATCCCTGTGAATCAGCAGTTCGGGGGTTTGACCCTCATCCTTGCTCAACTCCAGCGACCCCGAATGACCAGAAGTTGCTGCCAGCCTGACTTTTACTTGAAATAAAACTTTTTTGGAAACCCTTTACAAGAATAAAAAATAAAAAATTACAACTAAAAAGGTTAAATTTGCAGGGTTCACATAGTCATGTGACCCTAGTTTCCTCCTGTGGTCTCCTCCTGCTCCTTCAACAGAAGACACACATAGAGATACATCCACACCTTTGTCACATCAGCGTGGGTGTTAACTTCGCATAGTGGTATTAAGTCAGTCAGTCTTGTCAGCTTTTACCAGTCAGTCAGTTCCCCATTTTTTTTAAAATTTTCACTCATTCATTCATTCATTGATTCTTTCTTTGCTGATAGTGGAATCTATCGTTGCATTTCGTTTCCACCCTCAGCAAAACAACGACATTTCAAAAAGAAAAGAATTTAGACTGGATTTCCTCATTGAATCCTTATAGAAAAAGGGACTCGCTTCCTAATTGTCCCAAATAAGTGGCTTTCTCCTGAGCCCATTTTAATGTGGAAAAGCTCACTTGCAACGGTTTTCCCGACGACATGCCGTATAGCGCTTTCGTTCTAATCGTGCAGATCTGCTCAAACGATAGAGATTGTCAAACAAAACTTTCAGTGCACTGTGAAAGTATCAAAATAAAAAGAATAAAAGAAAGGAAAGGCCTTGTTAAATCATGACACGTGTTCTTCATCTCAGGGAGGAAATCATACCAAACCTAATTGGCAGGCTCAACTTTGCAACAAAAGACAAATCATCAGCCAGTTTAATCTCAAAACATTCATCCAATCAGCCACACCCAACATACAGCATTACCCTTTTGTCTCATCACATAATAAGTTTCTTCTCATGTTACCAAATGTGTGCCATGTTAAAACTTCTTCACACACCAGAAACTCAACCATCAGCTCACTCAGCTCACTCATTCAAGACCCCTCATCAGCATTCTGTTTTCTCCCTATATGATGCAACCATCTGTCCTCCTAATAATATATTCAGTCCACTAGTCTATGTATCATTTTCATCTTACTAGTGACTTGGACAAGATGACAAACAGAATCTCATGCTTAAGATGCTGTCTGGTCTTCATGAGTGTCATTGTATGTGTATATGCATGTAGGGTTAGTATGGTTAATGCATTTTCTGTTTGTGTGTTTTATGTACCTCTCTCATTTTGTAGTCCAGACTCCTTCTCAGTTTTCCCACTTAAAGCAGTTTCCTTTTTTTCCCAGGATTGCTAACCCAAATTTTGATTTCCCACACTAAACGACAGCATTCCTCTGTGTTCTCACCTGCTCCTCTCACTCCGTTCTCCTCTCACTCTTTGCAGTCCAATGGCAAACAGTTCTCTTCAGCTTTGTCCTGTGTTTTTCCACTGTCTCATCTTGCCATTCCACTCCAAAAGTGGCAAATGTCACTCAGACAGTCTCCTGAAAAGTCATCTTCACACACAGTGAAGTTGCAGCTTGCTGGAACGCATCTCCATCAATCCATGATGATGGATTTTCTTTCTCTCTGATGCCGTTTGCACACACTGCTGCTGGACCTCTCTCAGGACTTTGTTGTTGTCTGTTGGGCTGCTATGAACTGTAGATGTGCTGTGCTTCTGGAACTGCACTTCTTGTCTTGTCTTCAGGCAGAGGTTACCTTCCATGGAGCTTGTTTTCTCAGGGTGAGGAACACATGGAAGTTAAGCTGTAAACACCACTCAGCCAAAAAACTCGGCCTGAGTGTTTCCTAATGATGTTAATCCTATATTTTTCTTCCAACTGCTGCATGTGGAAAATTGATCCAGATCTGCTTTCACCTGAAAGTGACAAACTAAGACATTTTCATTATTCTCATCACTGCTTAAACAACACACATCTCTCTCTCTCTTTTTTTTTTTTTAATTTTAAACTGTCCTTTCTCAAAAACAGAAAGTGGGATTGCAGTTGTTTCAGGCTAAGAAACACCAAACACTCTTCATGTTATCATTCATATTTCATCAACACAAATATTTTTTTTCTTTTGTGTCCACTGGGTTAGAAAGTGACCTGCAGAATCATGTCTGCCCCAGCTGGATACCGCTTCACTCACATACTTTCACTCCTCTCTGTAACTCACACACACCATGACGTCAGACACAATCACCTGCTTTTCGTCAAAACAAAAACATGATGCTGATGTTACAAAAGTCTCACACACATAAATCAGGATGCAGAAAAGCTGTTGCCCATATGAGGTGTGAGGAAGAAACTGAACTCACGGATAGCTACATGCTCGAGATATCATAGCTCGGTTTCCCTCCCCTCTGATACGTTCAATCAGCTCCTGCTCTGAAAATGTGTAGCTTGCTCATCAGCTTAAAAGTGACTGCATACAAAACGACAATCAGACTCACTCACGCAGACCACGTCTGGCCTGCACACCCACACAAAATAGGCCTACCGCTTGTGTCTACACGCACAGCTAGCGCACTCTGTTGAAAGCTCTCAAACGACCCATGTGGCGGAGAATTCAACCATCGGACACTCTCCTAACGCCCCAAATGGCGGAGATTCCGAACTCTCCTCACGGCGGAGTCACCAAACCTAGGTTGTCTCTACGCCCCAAACGGCGGAGAAGCCTGTGTCTCTCTCACGCGGCTAGCGTGCTCCCGTACCTGCGTTCAACGCACAGCACGTAGCCGCTCTCTAAGGCCTTCTGTACTCACTGTTCGTGTTGTTTCGTTCACGGGAAGTCTCTGGATCCCATCAATCGCCATCCAACCTGAGGGGAGTTCAGACGCAAACTCTCTGGCCTGGTGACAAAGTTAAGCAACATCATTAAAGAAAAATATCTTTCCATGTCACTGTGCTTTCATTTGAAAATATAAAATGTTAAAGTTTATTTATGTAAAATATAAAAACAACAAACACTTAAAACGCTAAAGATGGCCTGATGAAATTTGTGAATATCTAGATTTATTGAGAGTCTACAGGCATACAGAGAAGTTGGGTTTTAGAAATACAATATGGTAACATGAGACATGTTAATTTTGACAACACTAACATCTAGTTTAAGCTAAAAATGAGCTGCTTCTCCTTCTGTTAAAATAAAGTACAAGCAATTTGCAATAAAGTTGATGCATAAAACAAAAAAAGGTCCATGACATGGTTCACATCATCTAAGCAAGACTCGATTGGAACCTCAAATGTTAAAGTACACTTCCCTTGCAGATGACACAAACCTATCCCTTGTCAAAAGCAATCTTAAAATTTATAATGAAAAACTCAAAAAGAGATATTTTTCTTGAGCCCATGTTGGAGCTTGCTCTCACAGCTGCTCAGCCATGAAAGCAATTTTTGCAGAATAAATTTGACTCTGTTAAGAAAACACAAGGAAATACTGTGTGAGAAATTCACCACTTTTTTTCTAATGCATTAGTGAAGACTTCAGGTGTGGGTAGAGGCAACTTTTGAGGCTCAGAAGTTAGTGGTGGCCAAGGTATATTTGACTTAATAAGGAGGAGGTGGCCCCCGGTGGGTTGCATTAACCTAGGACAGGGGTCGGCAACCCGCGGCTCCGGAGCCGCATGCGGCTCTTTTGTCCTTATACTGCGGCTCCGGGTGGTTTGGGAAAATACATTAGAAGAAGTTTAGCTGAAGTGTATTTTATTTATGTTAGTGCTTTTTTAACTTGTAGTTCTAAATTGGAAGATTATTGTGATTTTGAAATATAAAAATACAATTATATTTTATTATTTCATTGCTCACAATAAGCGTCACACTCGCGGAAGCCGGTATACCCGCCGAAACGCCGTGCATTTATCGAGACTTTCAACCCCAGGTAGGCCAATTATGGATCTTCGAATTCACATTATGTCAGCAGCTATTCTCAACCGTGAACTATGTTAAAAACAAACACCGCTCACGCCTCACAGCTGACAGCTTACAGTCCTGCGTAAAGATGAAAGCCCCGATTTGCAGATGCTGTGCGCAGAGGTTCGGGACCAGAAGTCTCATTGTAAACATATCACGGCAGACCCGACGATGTTTACATGGACATGCTTTTCAGCATCTCTTTATTGACCACTTTTCACACACGGTTGCCGTACGTATAAAGCCGGCTGTAGCTTTTCAGCTCACAGCCCGACAACACAACAGCAGAGAGAGCACAGACTCTAAGGCTGAGGCGTGATTGCAGGTGCTGCTCAGGTGCGTCCGATTCCCATGCAGCAGCACTGCAGACCACGCCCCGCCACACACATTAACCAGGTAAAATACATATTTAGGCAGAATTTTGCAAATATCTATTTTTTTTAGCGCCATAGTGCTTTTTTTTTCAGTTACTTTTTAATTGGAAAAAAAACACTGTTGTGAGGGTGGCGGCTCACAATGGTTTTTGTTTGCTACATGGATCATTTTAGTTCAGCTGGGTGTCTTTCCTTTTGTTATATTTCTTTAAGAGTTCAAAATGCGTTAATTGCATAAATAAAATGTAATTTTCTCCGTAGCACTTCATGGATTTCATAAGGAACACACCTTAGTTGCTCTGTGGATTCTTTTAAAAAGCAGTTAAAAACTTTTCTGTTCAAACAAGCCTTTTGTTGATCTACGTATTTTATATTCTTTACATTATTTACATTTGATCTTTTACATTGTGTATAATGTCTATTGATTGTATTGTTTATTTTAATCTTTGTGTACAGCGCTTTGTGACTGCCTGTCTGTGAAAAGCGCTTAATAAATAAACTTTACTTACTTACTTTAGTTGTTTACACAAAGCACAAAGGTAAAAAACAATATATACAGTGTTATCTTCATTTTAGATGTCAAAAAGTATTTGTGGCTCCCAGTGTTTTCTTTTGCGTGGAAACCGGGTCCAAATGGCTCTTTCGGTGTTAAAGGTTGCAGACCCCTGAACTAGGACTTCCTGTTGCAGGAGAAACATTTGACCGTTCTAGGCTGGGAAAGGTCAAATGGTCTTCACAATAAAGCTCTTTGTAGCCCCCATTTGATGCAAAATCTTAACAGATACCTTTTCCTTTCCATCCAAAAATGCAAAATCATCTGAGACAAAAGGTGCATACATCTTTTTTCTGACAAGTCAGGGCTATATACTGTTGACAAAAAGTGCAGTTGACTTCACAGAGCTTACTTATTGGATATTCTCTTTTCTAATTTCCTAAGGTTTTTAGTAGGATAAAACTTTCCATTCATACCCAGAAAACAGCACTCAGAGCACTGAGTAGACTAATAAGATGCCTGGAGCTATATTACGCCTAAACCTAAGCTTCTTCCTTTGCTTCACTTCTCTATAAATCTGACCAAGTTGCTTTTCTTTCTACTTTTTGGAACCTTATAGAGGCTCCAAAACAGGCAATGTCATGTTCTTTATTAGACGCGACGAGCTCTGAATTTAAAGCTGAGAACAAAGAAACAAAAATAGGCCTAAGAACCAATACCAAGAAGGCCAGTCCGGAGCCTTTACATTAGATTTAACCCCTGACTAGCCAAATCAACAAAACTAGGAAGACTAATGGTTATCCTCTGTTCTTTTTGAAAAGACTTGATAAAATGAGACTGGCCTCTCATTTTAACCTCCCAGACTAGCTCCTGATGCTGATTTTAAACTTTCACACTGAAAGAATTTAACAGGTCCTCGTTAACGAACAAATTTCCAGTAAGATTGTGTAAAGCTCTGGTTCACCTCAGGACTGTGTTCTGTCACCCCTTCTTTTAATATATACACCGACAGCTGAAGGATGCCTTATGAGAACAGATTTATAGTTAAGTTTTCTGATGACGCTGTGCTCTTGTCCTTGCTTCAAGGTTCTAAGTCTGTCAATGGTCCTGTTTTACCTGAATTTGTAAAGTGGTCTGATGATAACAATCTGGACTTAAATGTGTCAAAAACAAAGGACTATTAACTTCATATACTGAAACACTGAGTATTGAGCCAGTGTTTTTCACAACACTGATGTCCCGATTGTGCCAAGATACAGTGGCTTGCAAAAGTATTCGGCCCCCTTGAACTTTCCCACATTTTGTCACATTACAGCCACAAACATGAATCAATTGTATGGATATGTTTTGTTTTAAACCATTCCATTGTTGCCCTGGCTTTATGTTTAGGGTTGTTGTCCTGCTGGAAAGGTGAACCTCCGCCCCAGTCTCAAGTCTTTTGCAGACTCCAAGAGGTTTTCTTTCAAGATTGCCCTGTATTTGGCTCCATCCATCTTCCCATCAACTCTGACCAGCTTCCCTGTCCCTGCTGAAGAGAAGCACCCCCACAGCATGATGCTGCCACCACCATATTTGACAGTGGGGATGGTGTGTTCAGAGCAGGGGCAATTCTAGAATCAGAGCTTTGGGGGTGCTGAGCACCCAGAGAGCTGCCCAGCCAGGCAAGATAAACTTTACTCGTCACGATGAGACTTCTTCCCTGTCTCTGTCAGTCCCTGCATCCTTAAATGTCTCCAGTTGTCCCAAGTTCCCTCTGACTGTCTCCTTGGTGCATTTAAACCCCTGTTCCTCCCTGTCCTCGTTGTCTGTTGTCTTCATCTCTGTTATCAGTCATCACCGCTCTCCCGGCACATCGTGCCTCGACCTCCCGGTCGGCTTCGAGCTGGCGGCCTCCTAAGAATGCGGCCTCCTAAGAATGCGGCCAAAACTTTTGCGAAATCCCGAATTTGTTTTGTGAGATCTCGCATAACTTTTGCAAGTTTTGCGAGATTTTTTGCAAAAGTTCATCTTAATTTTTTTTTTTCTCCCATGTCCCTTGTGGGGCTCCGTATCCAGTAATTTAGGTCAGTATCGGACCGATACTGATACGTATTATCGGATCAGTACATCTCTAATAATAATACTTATGTTTTACAGTTGCCTCTACTGAAGGCAGGGCTCTAGACTAACTTTTTGACATGGGCGCACCGGTACGCCTAACTTTAAAAATTTAGGCGTACCGGCACAAAAGTTAGGCGCACTCAAATTTTTCAACTGCATTGCTTATACATAGACATACAGACAATATTCATTTCTAAATTATTAACTAACAAACTTGTGCTTAAATTGCTTTGTCAATATTGTAGAAAATGTTAAACTTAATCATCATCTTGGCTCCTCTGACGACCTGTTTGCTGTTGCCTGCTGCTGAAAGGCAGTGGGGAGAGGGGACACTTGGGCAGTGCATTTATTGCAGCATATAATGTGTTTTCTGGATACACTGCTGTTTTTTCAGCATTCAAAGATTGATGGCTATGAATTTCAGACGGATCAGTCCTTAACTTAACACAAAAGTTATCAATAGTTCTTTTCATCTTCTCTTATTACCCACAGCTACATCCACTTCTGTCAGGCCTAGGCTACTCAGGGCTGGGTATCATCACTGATTTCTATAATCCATTCGATTCCGGTTCTCAAAGTCCTGATTCGATTCAATTTAGCCTCAGACAGTCAGAAATATAATTCTGATCATTTATCAGTACTGATACACATGAGACTTCATCAGAATTGTGAACATCACAGCAGATGCCTTTGTGTCAAAGTAACTGAGAATAAAACACAGAAAAACATGAAGGAGATTTTCCTGGTCTGGCGTTTTATAGCAGATAACCTTAAAAATATTCTGCAATATTGCATAATTTTAAGAAGTTTAAATTTCTTCAGTATTGAACAGCAGAAATTAGGCTTTCTTGTCCGAGGTCATTTAAGTGAAAAAAAGAAAAGAAAAAGACAGCGGCCGACAGCGCTGTAAACAACGGTAGACTGGTGGGTAATAAGCAGTGTTGGTCAAGTTACTTGAAAAAAGTAATCAGTTACTAATTACTGATTACTTCCCCCAAAAAGTAATCCCGTTACTTTACTGATTACTTATTTTCAAAAGTAATCAATTACTTAGTTACTTAGTTACTTAGTTACTTTTTAAAAACACGATTTACAACCTGAATAGGTAATAAAGCAATAGATCTTTCAGCCCAATTCTACTTTTTCTGCATAATTCATCATACAAAATGTAATCAAATGGAAAAGTCTCTTTTTAAAACTTGTTTTATTAGTTTTAATCTTTTAACTTTATGCATCAAGCAAAAATTAAATTATATGCAACATTCTCTGACTGGAAGAAATTTGTTTAACATTTAAACCTATTTTCTGCACATTCCAGCACATAAAATAAAATATTTTTTTGTGTTTACACTCACTCTTTCAAATAGATGCAAGTAAAACACAGCAGAAAATAAATAAAATCAAAGACTAGCGGTCCTGTTGCTCTATTTTCACCTGTAAAGCAGGACTGGGGTAGGCGGAGGAGGTTTACCCTGGTGCAGGTGTGCTGCAGCGGTCAGTGGAAGAATCCATGAGTTTCTCTGTGAATTTCACATTATGTCGTAGTACACTCGGTGCTTGCTTGGAAGTTTAGGGGTTTTTCGCTGTAAAAAGAAGTTTTCTTCCCACGCACAACGGACACTAATGTTTTTGTCACTTTTTATGGAATCAAACTCAAAATAAGGTCAGTACTTCCACGCTTTAAATGCTGCATGCTACACTCTGTCCCGCACTCGATATATTATGATCTGCAGACAGCTGTTGTCACGAACGTCGCACTCGCTTACGTCACTGTCATGAGACGTTCTCGCAAAAATCACGGTTTTAGTAACGCAGTAACGCAGCGTTCCTACGTGAAAGTAACGGTAATCTAATTACCGTTTTTGCAATAGTAATCCCTTACATTACTCGTTACTTGAAAAAAGTAATCAGATTACAGTAACGCGTTACAAGTAACGCGTTACTGCCCATCTCTGGTAATAAGCGAATGGATAATGCCGAAAACAGAGATTTGAGACGGGAAGCTGTTCTGGAAGTACAGAGAGAGAGAGAGGGAGCTGTGCATGAAGTGTGATTTTTATCGTGGTGGAAGCAAAACAGCAAATGTAAGAGGGAATTCATGACGACATCTATCAAATGTGAAGCGTAGTTTGCTGCTTCTTTTGCTGCTGGCTTGGCGAATTTTGGTTGGAGAGACAAAACCTGCAGCTCAGAATCAGCGCAAAAAAGACGGAAACACAGCGCGGACCCGACGCATCAGAATCGCTAAGTCTCGACAGCGTGTCCGTGTTCGGGCCGTGGGGTGAGAAAGCCGAAAGACAAAGCTGATTCTGATGCGTCGGGTTCGCTCTGTGTTTACATCTTTGTGTGGAATCCGTTAATGAATTGATATCGCTTTATTCAAGCTACTCACCTCTCTCTTCCACCTGCACTTTCAACTGGACCACGGCCAATCAGAGAGGTCCCGCCCCTGACTATCTCTGATTGGTTTAGTCCACGATAGGGGCATAATGTTTGTCTGTTGTTGACCACAGGGAGAGTTGCAGAGATTTTTTTTTTTTTTTTTTTTGTTACCTGAAAATATACCACTGAAAAATTGGTTGCATTTGCGACCAAATTGGTTGCACTCTAGAGCCCTGGAAGGCTTTAAAGGGTTTCAGGCAAAGTTATACTAACTCTAGTTTTAGCCTCAAACCATCCTGGCTGATGCTAGCTAATGCTAATGTCAGCCTCTGATTTGGGCTGCTAACAAAGACTTTTAGCTAGCTGACCAGCATAGACTAATTTGATGGTGGTAATATTATTAAAGTTGTAATATTATTGAAAGTTTAGTTTAACCTCAGCATATTTATCATTATGTCCATTTTGTAGCACATAAAAATGTTTAGTTAATATTTGTAAAGAGACACGTTTTTCCTGTAACTGTTTTCCCTCCAATTTTTGTCGAAAATGTTATTTCTGTAATGCTGAGCAGATCATTTGTAGTATGTGGGAAATTTTTGCGATCTGGTTGAGCTAATGCGATTAACTCATAACTATATCATTGTTAAAGTATAATATAAGCGCAGTGCTGGTGTGCAGGGGTGTTATATGCCTTGTGGGGATGCTGCTGACATATGATGTCTATATTAGTGCTGGGCGATGTATCGAGTTTTTTAAAAATATCGATATATTTTCATACGAGATATAAGATGTGACAATATCGTTTATATCGATATAGTCTATGTTACGTTATAACTATACTTGTGGAGCCGTAAGTTTGCCTCTCTTCCGTCCATTTTTGTCTCTACGCTGCGTTACTGGGCCTTGTCTCTCCTTCAGTGAACAACTCCCCCTCCTCCCCCAAAGCTTCACCTGCAGACAACGACAAGATGAACACGGCAAATCTCCGTGTTACCGTGGATTGCCCCATGCTTGGGGCTGGACGGCGTCAATGTGTTAGAGAGCTAACCGCGCTAATGAGCTAACCACGCTAACGAGCTAACCACGCTAACGCCATGCACGGCCTGAAATCCTTTCATTCTCTCAAAAGTTGACCGCGCGCATTATGTATGAATTCTGGTTGTGCTTGATGACCGCGAACAGTTTTTCATGTGCTAGACGGCGCACAGCAATCTGTCAAAAATGTTTCAGTACGACTTTGGTGAGCTACGGAGCTGCACCGCTTGATAGATTGTCGGAGCATTACGGCTACCGTAGTGGAGCCTCTGGAGTGATACGTACTGTGCTTCAACGTAATATTACCGTATTGTGTGTGTATAAGGACCATAAATGGCACCTGTGCAGAGACACGGTTAAGAGGATTTCAAATTGCAGGCTGTCAGTCATGCAGTAGAACTTGGGAGCAGCTGTGAAATCTGTCTCTTTGTTATTATGCTCAGAATCTTTTAGTTTACATTTTGACTGCACAATTGTGAGCTTTTTGTTATGCACAAAAACAACATTGTGTTCTTTTATTTATGGAGCATTATTATTTAATAAACGCTGATAATTTATTAGAGTAAATTCTTCATGTACATCTACGCTGTATGTTAATAAAAGTGCCTGTGTGACATCTGGGACACAGCTTTGACTAAACTCTCTTTTTGTTCTTACCTTATGGCTTAAAGAAAATAAATATCGAGATATATATCTTATATCGCCATCCAGCTAAAAAATATCGAGATATGAATTTTGGGTCATATCGCCCAGCTCTAGTCTATATCAAGCTTTTAGCCTAATAATAAGCGATCTTAATAATAAGTGATATTTGGGTCTCTCTTAAAAATTCGGATCCTTGGAGATTATTTGAAAAGTGGTTCACCAGCTATCACTAAATAAAACACTCTAAACCTGCACTGGAAAAATATCCCTTATTTCACCTGTGATCACACACTTTGGTTTTCTGGTGCAGAGATCAGGAGATGATGAAAAAGCCTGATCACCTTCTCTACAAAAACAAGGTGAGTTTAATGTTGTGATAGATTTAATTTTTGAGGGTTTGTATGTTACTTTAATTATAAACTGCTTTTATTGCAACTGAATGCTGTTATGTGTATGCAACTCTACATGTATTATAGGAAAATTAACAATGATAATCCACAGCAGATCTGACTAAAAGTCTGTTCTTTCTTGCTGGCTTTCATAGATAGCGTGTACAAATTCAATCCAATTCAATTCTCATTACTAAACAGTGTATTTTTATTCCTTTTATTTGAAGCTTGAATGTAAACAACAGCAACAAAAAACGAACTTCTTAAAATTTGGATGTATGGATGAATGGATGGATGGATGGATGGATGGATGGATGGATAAATTGTGACCAGGCTCATTGGCTGAGATGGTGGAGTAAAACAGCGACACGTTAACTGGGAATGCTGGAGTTCCTGTCTGAACCAAACTACTCTAAAGATCCAAGGATGGAATTTGATAGACTACCATGCTGCATTCAGGACTTTATTAAACTGGTATATGAAGATTGGTACCAAGAGAACGTGTCCACACAATGTCTCACTGCATGCTTGCTCTTCACCAACATCTGCTGTCACTTTGTAGTCACTTGTTTTGTTATCGTCTTATTGTTTGTGATTTAGGGTCTGTGAGCACAAGCAGAGGTTTTCGCTTGGAAAGTAACTGTGACCTATTTTTCAGAGGCTTCTCTAACATTTAATGGTTGTGAAATATGAGAAACCTTTCTCCTGTACTTTAACCGCTAAGAGTGTTTTGAGCACAGGCTAAGAAAGAGGGTTGCACTGAAGATTTTGAACTATGGCATTTAAGTGTTGTCACTGCCGAGGATTTGTGGACACAGTGACAACACATTCACTTAGCTGCTGTTTACAAAAGTGTTCATCAGAACAAGCACTTCTAATTGTACTTTGCTCTTCACTGTCTTTGAAAAGCAAGAGCTGATAAAACAAATACAGTAAATGCACTTTTATCTCTAAGTTTGGTATAGTAATCTGTCTTAACACATTTTGTGTTTTATTTATTATATGAGGGAAAAGCCCTGTCAGCCCTCTATCCTGTTCATCCATCCATCCTGGTCTAATAAACCCAAATTTCAGGAACACCTTTAGATCAGTTCAGTTTTGTTCATGTAGCACCAGTTAACAGTCAACAAATCTTGTCTCAAGTCACTTTATATTGTAAGGTAAAGACCCTACAGTGTTCTAGGACAAATGTTGACTCTGATTCATTGATGAGGCGAATGTAAGTCAGTAATCAACGGTGAGTTTTTGGCTATAAGTGACTACATATGTAAAATATCATGAGTGGACAGACATGGATGTAAACCACACCTTAACTATTTGGCTGAGCCAAAACAACCACAGCAGTGATTCTAGCTAAAAGGTACTCTGGATGTTGTTAAATGTGCAAATATTGTTGCATTTTTTGTTTGTCAGGTGTCCTGTTTGAAGAAAACATTTTGAAGCAACTTGAATGCATGAATGTATATGAACACATTTACATGAGGACAAACTGATTTCAGAAAACATAAAAATGGTCAAATTATAACATTTGTAAATTATTCTACCATTATATTTTAGTATGGTTTTTGAGTTGAGTACAGTAAAAGAACATTAAACATTAAATGTACCAATATTGTTGTCTACTATGTTGTAAGATTTTATGTTTTATGTGTTTTTATTCGTTGTTTTATTATCTTTCATTAACAAGCATATCATGAAGTGTTCATATATTTCACAAGGTTTGCTGAACTTTTCCACTGTTGTGCAAGCTGACATTTAACCATGCAACACAAATAAGTTAAACAGGAAACAGATGCAGCACCCAAACCACAAGAGTTCAAAAGTGCACCACGTTTCCTAGAAGAAGCAGCCAGACACACATGTGACACACACACACCCACACACACAACCGTTGGTTTAGAGGAACTTGTAAAAGAGGAAATGTGATGTGCTTGCATATGCGATGTAACCTATAAATAAAGAACTGTCGCCTGCACTCAGGGTGGGTCTCGCCAGAGTCCTCACCCGTGCACGGGGTCTCGCCAGAGTCCTCACCCGTGCACGTTGCTGTTACTATATTCTAACTGTCTGAGTGTCTTTATTCAACCTGAAGAATGTCTTATTAAAAATAAACTCTTGACATTTAATTGGTCCTTCGAGCGGATGTAGGACATCGAATTATAACTAATTTTATGCTCCAACGGAGTGACCTCGTCGCTTCCTGACATCGTGGAGAGCCAGCGCTGAAGTCTGTCGACAGCCTCTTTCCTATGAAGGAGAAAAGACCAACTACGTGAATTCGGGGTTGGCCAGCGTTCTTAGTAAGAGGTCCACGATCCTGGGGAACGAGGAGGAATCTCTGACCGGCACTTATATCATCATAACCAGGTGAATATTAACACTCAAAGACACATCGCGAATAGTCGTCTTTTAGATTGACACTTTTCTAAGGAAGAAACTCGTCCTGTAGGGACTGGCAGTTTAAAAAAAGGACTCGCTTGTAAGACCTAAACTGGCAGTCCAGAAGAGACTCGCTTCGCAATAAAAAAAAGCTGGTAGTCGGACAAAATTTACTCCGGGAGTAAATGGGAAAAGGAAGATGTCAATTAAAATAGGATTACACTGCAGCGTATGTGAATTGTTTGTATTTAAAAAGAGGAAGTGAGTGTCATTTGAAGAGGGACAGTAGGACCCTACACCACTTCTATTGTTTTCCTGTGTCGACTGAAATACTGGTGAGGAAAGGAAAAGGTTGCGCTTCATCGCATAAAATTAAGGCCGCCCTTGACATTAGGACAAGGGTAGAAGGCTGCCTTAATAACCTCCCCTAACTCTAATACCAGAGAAGGTCACACAGTTCTGTTTGTAGTATTAATAACACAAAATCAAAATGGGAAATAAAACAACAAAACTCACTGCTGACGAGCAGTGGCTAGAAAAAAGAAATGTCCAGGCGCCGGACAAATTAGTGCATATAGATGGAGAAATCCAAAGAAAACCTAAATGTCCCACGTGGGAGGGAAAATGCATTAACTAAATTATAAGAAACCCTCCAAGCAGAAATAAATACTGAAAAGGAAGCTAAAAAGAAATCAAAGCATACACAAGAGTTGTAATATTTTAAAGCATGGAAAGAGGAATGAAGTGGAATAAACAAAAGGTTAAATTAAGGTTAACTTAAATTAAAGCAATGAAACAAAATTGGGAAGACAACCAAGCTGAATGAATAGAATGCGTGAAACCAGATAATTCACACAAAATATATCAAATAAAAAGAGATGCATAAGGCATATTGAGGCTGTGTCATTGTTCAGCCAAGGGAAATGTCTCCAGCTTGGGAAGGTGTGAAGCTGCAGGTTCACACAGGCCTTTGATGGATACATAATAAAATATAAAATAATAAACTATTGTATATTAGTAGTAAAGTAGTGTATTGTGATATACTATTGCTGTTATAAAAAGGAAAAACAATACAATGATAACATTAATAATGACATACTATTAATAGGAAGAGGCACCTCAGTCAGTTATGATGCGAGGTGGAAGATTGTTAAAAGTAGTCTGATTCAAGCTTAAGGTTTGCTCAAACTCAGTACAATGATATAGGAGATGAAGAAAATAAGGAAATAACTACACTAATCAGGTGCATAGAGACACTTGACCTGCTTGTAAACCTGTCATCTTAGATGAGACTTTGTTAAGATGAAGAGCAAACCTATACTAACAACTAATAAGCCAAACCCTGTATACAACAGCTAAAGCTACAGGTTTGAGAAGCTGAATAAAATGAATTAAATATGTGGACACTACCAAGCTGATGAGCAAGTTACACATTTTTTATTTTTATTTGTTTTTAGAGCAGAAGCTGCATATTAAAGGTCACACATGCAGCTGTCTGTGAGCTCAGTTTTTCCTCACACTTCTGCTCTGTTTCTGGCAGCAGCTTTTCTTTTTCTTTTTGTGTCCTTGATGATGATAAGTCCAGAGCCAGCTGAGAGCTGGGTTATCTGTTTTGTTTTATGTGACAAGGCTGAGAAATTAAAACTTAGTTTCTTGTTTTGAAAAAAAAAGAAGAAAAAGAGAGGTTTTGTGTTTCTCAGCCAAGAACAACTACAATTTCATTTTCTGTTTTGAGACAGGATAATAATAATAATAATAATAATAATAATAATAATAATAAAACAAAGAGTGATGTTTTGTTTAAGTGTTGAACCAGGCTAATACTGCAACATACCGTCTAGTGCATGATCTGCGAGCAATATATGAAATCATCTTGTTTATCTTTGAATAAACTCCAATTATGGAGACCTGAAGTCACATGCTTAGGGCACACCCTCAGGTAAAGGCAGAAAGCTACTAAACAAAGAAAAGAAGCTATACAGAATGCGCCACAGCCACAAAACTAAGTATTCACATTCTTTCTGACTCTTTGTGAGCCTGAGTTATGACCTTGGCTCCCTGTTTTCTGCTTCCACCAAGGGTGGGGTGACGCTCCCGTGGCATGTGCTCTGTTCTCTTTACTATCACAAAGAAAAAAAAAAAGAAAGAGGCCCCTACTCTCTGAATACAATATTCTCTTCATAACTCGGCAGTATGAAATGTCATGAAACAGTGTAACTCACTCACAGTAAATCAGCAGTGAATCAGCAGTATAGGATAATACAAACCTATCTAATAAATCTAATGATTTTCAAATTCTTTTAACTAAGAAGTATGATGTGGCCTCCAGCAGTATCATGATTCACTCATTTTGATTACAGGTATAATGTAATATATGACAGCATAATAATCTCACAACTGCTACAAGCACATTTGCCTTTCTTAACACACGCGAGTGAAAGGCAACTGTTAAGAAAATGCCCTTTTGGGTGAGACAGGCCCAGAGGCCCTGCATGCAAGCGTGCTAACACACATACATGCAATGAAGAGCAGCTTACACTAGAGCACACACTATATGTGCGCCTCTATATCTCACATTGGTGTTAAAACAGGAAAAACTTAATAGTTTTGTTATCAACTGCTGAATTTACCCACTACTGACATTTAACTCTCCAGCTTGCAGGACAATAGGTGAAACGTTTGTGAAAACAAAGAAGGAAAAATAAAGACACAGAGAGAGTCTGGTATGACCAAGCAGTGATCAGACAATAAATTTAGTTGGTAATACAATAAATTGTGAGATGCTTTCTCCTTGATTGATGCAACACAAGTAAT
Source organism: Oreochromis aureus (assembly GCF_013358895.1). Taxonomy (NCBI): domain Eukaryota; kingdom Metazoa; phylum Chordata; class Actinopteri; order Cichliformes; family Cichlidae; genus Oreochromis; species Oreochromis aureus. Next base: position 152,453 of record NW_024108816.1, read on the forward strand.
TTACTGTATGGAGGAAATTCTCTTTTGTGATAATCTTTTGAGCGTGCATTTCTGTTGACCTGTCAATTTAGCGCATTATAAGCTGATATGCAAATTAGTTGATTGATATTAGATTTGAAAAATAACTGTATTATAAAATAAGTGAATAAGATGTAACAACGGTTGAAATTAGTTTTTTTGTTTCTAGTGTGTGGAGAAGGTTTTATCATGGCACACATCTGTTTACATCGGAGGAAACTCCTCATGTGATGCGACATTTAGCAGTTTGCAAGTGTGCAGCACATCAGAAGAATGACTATGAAATTACAAAGGAAACAATTTTACTGACAAAGGATGAACAAAAGCAGCTCCCACAGCTGAGCAAAAGAAATGGCTGAAATGCGGAGCGCAACTAAGAGATGACTTGATGATTTGTGAAGGAAAACCAATACTTCCAAAATCTCTACACAAAACAGCAGCCTTAGTGACACATGGAGTTACTCTCCATGCGTCAACAGGAGGGATAGGAGATATAATCTCCAAAACACTTTTACACTCTAAATTTCGAAACTTCAGCAAAATGCTTATGTAACCATTTTATTCCAACATATAGCATCCCCACTCTGATAAGATCAGATAATGGGACACACTTTGTCAATGAGGTAATCAGCAAAGTCTCTGAAGCACTAGGATTCAGCATCAAAAATCACTGTGCTTATCACCCGCAAAGTGCAGGATTAGCGGAAAGAACTAACGGCACAGAGACTTAGAAAATGCATGGAAGAAACAGGAAGACCGTGGCCAGAGTGTATAGGCCTAGTAAAAATGTGGATGAGACTAACCCAATGCTCGCAGAAACTGACACCATTTGAAATTGTACATGGTAGACCTTTTCCTCTGCCTATCACCAGTGAACCAATAGACAAGTCAGTCAGAGAAACAACCCTAGCAGAATGGATGACAAAACTGCTAGAGAACAAAGAAATAGTTCTGAGCAACCAACTGCCGAATGATTCTTCTCCAGTCTCTTCCAGGTTGAAACCAGGCGACTGGATCCTGATTAAGGTACTCCAGAGGAAAAACTGGAGCTCTCCGAGGTGGGAGGGCCCTTATCAGGTCCTGCTCACAACACCGACAGCGTGCAAAATCGCTGAAAGACCTTCGTGGATCCACCAGAGCCACGCCAAAAAAAGTACAAGGGGACACAAGCCCAGACGCCAGTCCACCTATCATCTAGTGATCTGTAAGTGAAGGAGAGGGCAGATTGGGTACATCCCGCCCTCTTGACTTCTCACTTTCAGTCGACACACTAGGTGATCTGGTGAACTTGGTCGACCTGAAGAAACCCCATTGTAGCCCGAGCACCGACCTAGCCCCACCTGCCCGGTAGAGTAACGGAAGATCAGTCCAACCTGCAAAACCAGAAGAGCAACCCATCACTCAAGTAACTACTCAGACACTCATAAACAATGCCTGACATAGACGTGCAAAATGAACATTCAGACATTTCAGATGGAGAGGACCCAGTCCCCAACAGGACTCGACGACGATGCTGGTCAGAGGAATGCCAACTAATGCATAATTATGTACCCCATAACAAAATTGAAATGGCATTCTTTGTAAACCTAATACAAACTCTAGAAACAGTAATAAATACAAGTCTGCGTGCATGTGCTCCAAAGGAACCAATAAAGAGCTTAATAACACTTCCGGTCACACCGCCCGAACCAGCCCATAACATGAAATATGGTCTGCCTATGGAGACTTAGAGTCCCAGAAAAGCAGGGTGTATCTTTTGTTGATCCAAATAAGACACTGCAACCGGAGTCTTCCTGGCAGAAGCTTATAGCCCGATAGCAACTGAGGAAGAAGAAGACTGTGTTTAAAAATTTCCTGTACGTAACATGATGTAGCAATTGAAAATGCGCGAGCAAGTGATTGTTACTGAAGTCTATAGAGTATGTGTGAAATATATTAACAACAGGAGGGAATGTTGTAAGATTTTATGTTTTATGTGTTTTTATTCGTTGTTTTATTATCTTTCATTAACAAGCATATCATGAAGTGTTCATATATTTCACAAGATTTGCTGAACTTTTCCACTGTTGTGCAAGCTGACATTTAACCATGCAACACAAATAAGTTAAACAGGAAACAGATGCAGCACCCAAACCACAAGAGTTCAAAAGTGCACCACGTTTCCTAGAAGAAGCAGCCAGACACACATGTGACACACACACACCCACACACACAACCGTTGGTTTAGAGGAACTTGTAAAAGAGGAAATGTGATGTGCTTGCATACGCGATGTAACCTATAAATAAAGAACTGTCGCCTGCACTCAGGGTGGGTCTCGCCAGAGTCCTCACCCGTGCACGGGGTCTCGCCAGAGTCCTCACCCGTGCACGTTGCTGTTACTATATTCTAACTGTCTGAGTGTCTTTATTCAACCTGAAGAATGTCTTATTAAAAATAAACTCTTGACATACTAGTTGTGCACAGATAATTTTAAGTTTAAAATTAAGTTTTAAATTAAGTTTTTTAAGTTTTAATTTACAAGCAAATGGGGTATAAGGTTGTAATTGTTTAGAAATGTATGGTTAAGGATATAAAAAAAGCACATTTAATGGGTTAAAATTAAAAGAAGTGACTGTAAATAGTAATAGAAACAGATATATCCGTTAATCATACAGAAAATAAACCGTGAATAAACGGAATTTTGCATTTTATAGTTCAAGAAGATGTCTGTAAATAGTAAAGAGAGTATACTGTAAGTCTACAGAATTTTTTTTACCATTTACGGAAAAGTCCGTCACTAGAACCATGGTACTTTGAGAGTCACTGCTATCTCTAAGCAGCATATCAGAGACATAACATTCATGCAAATTAAGTACATGCTGCGTGGTGAAATGTTTGTACATGTTGGAGGTATTTCCCCTCTTTATTGTGATCAGTGTTGGGGTCATTATTCCAAAAAAGCAAAGTTAAAAAAAACTCTCTATATAAACCTACAGGCTACAGCCCCATGCACAAACACAAATCCCTATCCTAATGAAAACACACGTGATCTTTCTCTTAGTATTTAGGTATGAACACAAAGCCGACACCACAAATCAAAGATAGAAACCAGCACAAAGAGACTTTAATCATCACGGTGATTCTATTGTAGAAACATAAACATGTAAAAACGGAGGATGCAGTCTGACAGCTCAGGCTGCAGCCTTCCCTGTTGTATCAGCTTCACCACAAATGACTGCTGGGCTGGGGTCAGCATTTACTCAGCTTTAACATTACTTTGGGTTCTTTGCTAGTTTAGCGTTAGCATGCCGTCTGTGCAGGTGCTTGCAAACAGCCAAAGTTGTGTTAGCAGTATAATGGAGTTGTTTATGTCCTGGAGCACCATCGGGCTCTCATCCTTTTGTGCAATAAAAATGAAATAAATGTCCACCAAGAACTAAATGAAAATCGATAAGGAATTGAACCGAAAAGTGATATCGATGATGGAAATAACCATAAATACTATAGTTAGTTGTCTGCTGTCAGGTATTTAGTTTGATTCTTTGAACTGCTTACTTTTAAGTTAAAGCAACTAATGAACTAAGTGATTGTTTATTTTCCTTTGTTATTTAATTGTTTGCTCAACTCTGTGTCTGGATTGGTCTAGTAAGCCAGTATTTAGGCTCCTGATTTGATTTTTTTTCTTTTTAAAAGATTTGGCATTTTTAATTTTTTTAATTTTTATGTTCAGTTGAACTTTGTTTGAGTGGCCAGTTTTATTTTTATGCTGCCAAATTTAAAAAAAGCTTAATAAAAAAAGCAGTATTATTATTTATTTAATCAGGAATTACTACAGTTAAGCATGTAAAATGTTTCAGTTGTTGTTGAAACATGCAGTATGTAAAGATTTGATGTTGAATCCTTTATGTCCTCAGATTGTTGTCTGTGTTGTTTATTGTTGACAGACAGATAGAACAAAAATTTTAAAGCAAAAGGATGGATGGCAAACTATACGAATCTTTGTGTCTCCCACCTGACCAATGATATCTAGCTGTTTTATATACTATAAATTCTGTATATTTGCGTGCGTTCCGTGCCAACGCTCGAAGGTCCACAGGCGCACTCAGCCGCCCCTTGAACCTTTCCTACCACTCCCACAGTCGCAGGGTTTCACACACCTTTTGACTGTGGTGGATCGCACCACCAGGCAGCCAGAGGCGGTTCCCCTGGTTTCCACGACAGCGGAGGTGGTGGCCAGGGCACCACCGTGTCCACATGAGTTTCGCGTTTTGGTCCCCCTGCTGACATTACCTCGGACAGAGCCCCTCAGTTCGTGTCGGAACTGTGGTCTGCCATGGCTGATGGCCTGGGGGTCAAGGTCCACCGCACCACGGCGTACCACCTGCAGGCTAACGAGATGTGCAATCTGTTTCACCAGTGGCTCAAGGCCGTACTCCGTGCTTCCTTAACAAGTGGTAACTGGGTTGACCGTCTGCCTTGGGTTTTGTTGGGGTTACTTTACTCGTCACGATGAGACTTCTTCCCTGTCTCTGTCAGTCTCTGCATCCTTAAATGTCTCCAGTTGTCCCGAGTTCTCTCTGACTGTCTCCTTGGTGCATTTTAACCCCTGCTCCTCCCTGTCCTTGTCATCTGTTTTCTTCGTCTCCGTTATCAGTCATCATAACTTTACCATCTCTGTGCAAGCCTGCAAATTTCTTTACTAAATCATAAGATTCTTAAATTCATCAAGTCTCTCTGTGCCTGGGTCCTCGTCACAAAACATGTTTTGTGCATTTTAAAACAATTTAATCCCCACATTGGTGAAAGAAAAGCAAAAAACTTTTTAGAAAAGTCTGTAACAAAACCATTAAATCTGATAAAGGTTATTTAAATGCTGCAAAAGACTACTACTGCAAAACAAGAATGGATTGGAAAAAAAAATACATATCCTAACCTTAATTACTGGGGGAGAATAATGAATGATGCTCATAGTGAGTAAAAAGTAAACTGAGTGCATTTTTTGACAGAGATTCACTTTTAATGTGTATGTATAATATATACAGATACATAAAAAATACACTCCAAAAATAGAAGAATCCGAGAAATGTACAAATGTACAAAATGTTAATTAAAAAAATTATAAAAATGGATGCAACTTTGCCTATGGTACAATGTATACAATGTATGAAACTGCAGATACTACTATGGCTCTTGTGGAGAATGAATATTATTTTACTGTTACTATTCATAATCAGTATTACTACTGTTGCATCACTTATCATTTATCATTATCATTTCATCAAAGCATTTCATAATCACATGATAATCTTTCATTGCAGGTGCAACTGTATTCATGTTATACACATTGCATTTTTGTGCTAATTAAAGAGTTGAAGCTCGGTCAAGTTAATTAGTGATCTGAAGCTATGGGCAGCGCGAGGTCTGGCCGATCTATGGAGTAAGTTAAGGTGACCTGAGCTATGACAGAATTGCATACATGCTTACAATACATCACGCACAACTTAGAAACTGAATAGAGGCCTGTGTGTTCAGCAACCGGCTGCAGTGGAGTTCTGCCTGGTAACAGATGACTCAGAGTAAGGTCATGCACTGAGGCTAAGACACATGGGCTGCCTGAACACACATACACAGTGTCTAGACTTGTTTTGCTTGAAACTGCGAAGTTGTTTTACCTGCATACGTGACAGTTCAGTTCCACAAATAAGTGTAATAGGTAAAATAACAGGAAACATCTAGTGGAGGAACAGAGGAAGGAACTGTTCTATTTTAGAAGATGTTCAAGGTTGGAATGACTGGAACATGCATGTTTTTTATCTGCTGTGACGCATATTACTTGTCATCATATGTTATATATATCACACCCCATTTATTGTTCTGGGAAGATCGATGCTTTTTGGGTGATCATGCTCGACTTCCCACGTGTATGTGTTTCAATAAAATCATTGTTTTGACGCATCTCACTGGGACTCTGCAGTCGTTTGTCTTCCACCTCAAATACGAATCAGGACACTCTGCAGATTTTTTTCTTTTATTTTAGCCTATGTGACTTTTCATTTTAGTAACAGATTGGAATTTTGTGTTGTAAGATTTTTGAGTTTCATGCTTTCATAGTGGTGCTTGGGAGAGCTTGACATTTTCTCAGGTGGTACACACTGTAAAAAGTTTGAGAAACACTGATAAGTGTATGTGTCCTTTTGGAAAACATTTAAAGCTGCAGTACAGAATCTTTGAAACAAGCTAGCTTAAAACATTTTTAGAATATAAACAGAGCACTCTGCTTCTCTTTATAGCTCCTCACTCCACCAGGGCCGTTTGGCACTTTCTGATAGTGCGCAAATGTGGTGCACGTACTGCAGCAGTCATACAGACAACTTGATGATCCAAAAGTTGGCCTACCTATTATTGGCTGAGGTTTTAGTAGAGTTGTGGCTGAACCACATTAAAATATATCATTAATTTTAATCTCCCCAATCAATGATAATGTTATGTTGGAATGTTGTTAAAGAGGGTCAAAAATGTTTCAACCCAGTTTGTTTTGCAGATTCTGTATAGCAGCTTTAATATAGGGAGAGCACAACTTCCAGATTGTATGAGTAAAATTAGTTTTTTTTTTCTTTGTCAGTTTAACAGTTTCTGTTTTGCCTGTCACTGTTCCCTGTCTGTTTTCTTACCTGGTTCTTCCTGACCTTGTACTTTCTCCTCTCTCCCTCTTTGGACTGACAATCATACACAGATTGTATTCAATTAGATGAAAAAATTACATTAATATGAAAAAAATACTATTTGGATCACTAATAAAAAAGTCTTCTCTCAGTGTACTTTCAACCAAAAGGCAAATAACCAAAATACATATACATCTAAAAAAGATAAAAGATATAAATATTGAAACACTGATCCAACATTATTCTTGATTGACGGATCATTTGATCTTACACTTTTACCTGAATGTGGCTCCTTTTTCTGAAAAAAACTTCCTCATATCCATTATGAACCTGGCTGTCTCTCTGTACACACACACACACACACACACAACAGGAGTTATAAGGTTAATGGGCATCCAGTCAGTTAGCTAGTTAGTACCTTGGGTTTAATATCGGCACATGCACATTTGACAAAATAAGCAGTTTCTCTCGTTCCATTTCAAACAGGATAGTGGTAACAACAGTAGGCTACGGACAATTTTAAGTTTTAGATTTTAAATAGGTTATATAAATTTCAATGGGAGCAACAGGACGGTCAAATATCGCTGATTTTACTACAGAGCAGGACGGATATTAGGGTAGCAAACATCGTCGGAAAACATGTAGCATTTTCTTTTGGATTTTGGGGGCCGGCAGGAGGTAGTTTCAGTGGACCGACTTAAGCCTGCATACGTTCTGCGGGATGCTCCTGTGGTGCCGACCCGGGCCCCCCGCCGCGGCCGCCCACCTGCTCACGTTGGACTCTGACCCTCCCTCTGAGATCGCTCCGTGCCTGCCAGCGCTCGTCCCTCCAGCGGAGGGTTCGGCCTGTCTTTCCCGGCCTTGTGAGCCAACAGCCAGTTCTTGGACTCCCTGTTTCAGCCGTTCTGGATGTTTGATTAAGCACCGGGTCCTGGATTAGTGTTGTGTTTGGGTGTTCGGAGGGGGCATGTGTGGCGATCCACGAGAGGGCTCCACTCACACCCAAGCTTGGAGGAAGGGTTCTGGTGTGTTATATGCTCAGTTCATGTTTGGAGGTGAATAAAGTTGGAGTGTAAAACTAGAGCTCCTGTGTCGTGTGTTCCATGCCTCCATAGGACAAAAATAAGATTATTAAATAGTGAAAAATTTCAACCTAGTCCTTGCATTTTAAGTTCCAAATAGTTTCAGAGTATAAAGGATGTTTTGCACGGCTTCATTGAATACGTTAAGGTTGGAATGTAACATGATCAAAGTAAACAGACATCTTTGTTTATCACAGAGTATAAGTTTTCAAAGATTATTCACTGTACCATGTAATACAGAACTTTTAAACTAAGTGATATATTCTAATAATATGTTGTGAACTCACAGGATCACAGTTAAATTTCCTCATATTTTTCAAAGTGACTAAAAGCTTTTGAAGTTAATATTATAGGAGTGTCATGGTCCTGAGTCTGACGACTCAGTGTTTTGTGTGTCTTTATATTATTCTATGTGTCTCCAAAAGTTGAATCTGTTCATCTGGACGTAGCGTTTTGTGGGAGAAACGTTTCGTCACTCATCCAAGTGACTTCTTCAGTCTCAGCTGACTGCAGGTTTCCCCAAATCTTATAAACAGTACATTTGCATAATGACTGAAACCAGCCCACTGAGGGAACAATGGGCTGTGAGGTCAGTTCCTTAATCATAATTATGCAAATTCCCATGACCATTGATCAACAATCACTGACCAAAACCCACTGATCAAAGAACACTGATCAATGGCCATGAGTACCATTCACAGAGAGTTAGGGAATGGCTGCAATCACAGCATTGTAAGATGGCGAAAGATGTACCCTTAGGCCCCTCCTCGATTCAGAGATGGTCTTTCCCTTTTCACGTAAATGGCCTCCTTGACTCGCGCTCAAACCAGCGTTCCTCCCTGTCCAGGATGTGTACATCCTCATCGTTGAAAGAGTGTCCACTGGCCTGTAGGTGTGAATAGACTGCAGAGTCCTGGCCTGACAAGGTTGCTCTTCTGTGTTGTGCCATCCGCTTTGCTAGAGGTTGTTTGGTTTCCCGATGTATAAATCCTGGCAATCCTCCTGGCACTTAACAGCGTACACTATGTTACTCTGTTTGTGTCGGGGACCCAATCCTTGGGTGGACCAGTTTTTTTGGCGCAGCGTATTTTGGGGTTTAAAAGCCACAGAGACCCAGTGTTTAGAAAAAATGCGTCTCAACTGTTCCGATACTCCTGACACATATGGGATCACTACAGGTTTTCGCCTGGGCAGCGGTTGTCCTTCTCTCCTGGATCGGCTGGAGCTTTCTTTAGGTGCCTTTCCCGCTTTGACAAAAGTCCAGCTGGGATAACCACATTTACTCAGGGCCTTCTTGGTGTGCTGTTCTTCTGCCTCCCTGGCCGCTGTGTCAGTGGGGATGGTGTTCGCTCTGTGTTGTAGCGTCCTGATGACACCCAGTTTGTGCTCCAGTGGATGATGAGAGTCAAACCTTAGATACTGATCCGTGTCGTGAGGTTTACGGTACACGCCAGCTTTTAGATGTCCCCCATTACTGATGGAAATCTCACAGTCTAAAAAGGCTAACCTGTCACTTTTCATATCCTCCCTGGTGAATTTGATGTGTTGGTCCACCGAGTTAATGTGATCCGTGAATTGTGGTACGTCCTGAGATTTGATTTTCATCCAGGTGTCATCCACATACCTGAACCAATGACTTGGCGGTGTTCCAGGGTAGGATAGCAACGCCCTCTTTTCCACTTCTTCCATGTACAAATTGGCCACGATGGGTGAAACTGGGGAGCCCATGGCACACCCATGTTTCTGCCTGTAGAACTGACCCTTGTATGTGAAGTAGGTGGAATGAAGACACAGTTCCAAAAGCAAACACACTTGGTCGATGCTGAGAGTGGTCCTGCTGCTGAGGTTGGTGTCATCCTGTAATCTCTTACGGACTACCTCCAACGCTTCCGTGACTGGGATGCAAGTGAAGAGAGATATAATATCGTACGAGACCATGGTTTCATCTGCCTCCATAATGACATCTCTCACCTTCTCAACAAAATCCAGGGTGTTCTGGATGTGGTGTTCAGAGCTGCCCACCAGCGGGTAGAGGATCGAAGCCAGAAACTTGGAGATGTTATAGGTGACCGAGTTGATCATGCAGACAATAGGTCTTAAAGGTGCACCCTGCTTATGTATTTTCGGTAAACCATACAGACTTGGTGTAGACTCCCCTGGGTACAGCCTGTGGTATGAGGTCCGGTCCCACTGATCAAACCGGGATCAGGTCCCACTGATCCCACTGATCAGGTCCCACTGATCCCGGTTTGATCAGTGGGTTTTGGTCAGTGATTGTTGATCAATGGTCATGGAATTTGCATAATTATGATTAAGGAACTGACCTCACAGCCCATTGTTCCCTCAGTGGGCTGGTTTCAGTCATTATGCAAATGTACTGTTTATAAGATTTGGGGAAACCTGCAGTCAGCTGAGACTGAAGAAGTCACTTGGATGAGTGACGAAACGTTTCTCCCACAAAACGCTACGTCCAGATGAACAGATTCAACTTTTGGAGATTTACTTTCCTGGATGATTGAGAATGCATCAAGACATTATTCTATGTGCTTGTTTATTCTATCTTTTGTTAAGGTTTGCCATTTGTTAGGGTTTTTGTTCTGTGCCTTCCTCACATCAGAAGTGCCTGCGTTTTGGGTCCTTTAATAATTCCACACGGCTCATCCTACCAGCCGTGACAACATGAGCCTACAGGAACAGCTTGGTCATGGAAATCTTTGCCGTGAAGCTCCTGGTGCATTTTTTTTGTGTTACTGTTTATTTAAAAGGAGGTTTGGAAATGTGGTTATTGAATCAGCAGAGCATTTGTGACCTTATTTGCACTCTGCCTCAGCACTAGACAACCACTCTCTGTAACTTTAAATGATCTGTCACTTTGTAGCTGAGTTCTTGTGGTTCCTAAACACTTCCACTTTGCCATAACACCACTTACAGTTGATCATGTAATATATAGGACAGAAGAAATGTCACAAACTGACATGCAAAGGTGGCATCGAAATACTGCTCAAATTGAATGACTCCTTTGGAATGACCCATTCTTTCACAAATATTTTTTAAAGGCAGACTGGTGGCCTAGGTGCTTGATTTTATATATCTGTCGCAATGGGAATGAAAACATCCGATGTTGGCCAACACTGAAATCAGTTGATCTGCAAAGATTGCAGCTGGGTCTGTCTGCCAGACCTGCTGACCCATCTGGAAATAACTTTGTTCTTGATTGGTGGCCTCAGTATTATATGAAATCTGTTCCACCTTTGCAGACTGAGTTACTGACGCTCATTATGTGGGTTTGAATCAGCCAAGGAATGGACAAATTATGATGTCACCAATAAAAGCTTGCATAAACTGCCTAACAATAAGGTTCAGGACTGATTTAATACTGTAAACACTTAAACAAACATAAAGAAAGGCCTTTTGTCTGGATGAAAGTAATCATCCTTCATTAACAGGCACTATTTATTCATGAATGATGTTTGAGATCTAGTATGTTAGGTAAGCAGCTTTTTTTACATTTATTTTTAGAATCAAGCAGGTATGCGTGCATCACTTTCAATATTGTTTATAACAAGGTGGGGTTCTTACTTGTGAAATAACTTCATGCCAGTAAACAATCATGTAGACAAATGGCTTCTACCACATTGTTTTCACACCATTTCGAAACCACTCAGATTAAATTCTGACCTTTTAGTGTGTAATTTAAGGACAACTAACTTACACTGGTAGTTGTGCTGAGATGTTCTACAAAGAAACATCCAACTTAATTAGAAATATAGCTGCCTGTAATATAGGTACATGTAGCACTTGGAGCACTTTAATTAAATCCTCTTAACTGCTGGAATGGAGAATCTTTTAAGTCAAAGTGTGGCAAATCAGAGAACATGGAAGAAAAAGAAATCTGCAGATAAACATACATTTTAACATAAATGAAAAGTCTAAGATTAAATCAGTTTTAATCAGTAATTAAACAGGTTATTTTTCAAATCTGGTGAACAAAACAACAAAAGAATTATTGTAAAGCTTAAAAATAGTAGGCAAATTTTATTGAAAAGAGTATTTGAGAAACTAATTCTAAACATTAATAATAACATTTTGGTAAATAAACTAATATTAATATTAATAGTAATATTTTCTGTGGTAATAGAAACATAAATGCTTTATTTTTAAGATCAGGTTCTGTAAAAGACTAATAATGAAACAGGAAGCCTCCGTCAGTACATATCTTTCTGAAATGAAAAATGCACGGGGAGTGTCTAGTACACCCACGCATTTTCAGTGTGTTCTGAAGAGCAACAAAGGGGAAACTGTCATCACACCAAACTAAGAGTGTTGATGTGATTAGAATTTCAACAGACTGAAAATGTCAATCAGCAAACAGTCAGTCAAACCACACAGTAATCCTTATGCACTACTGAGGTTATTAATCTTAATAAATGTTAGTGGACATTGTTTAATCTGTGACAATAAATGTAATAAAGTTATTACTGTATTATCTGCAGAATATATGACAACAATTATAAAAAAATAATAATTTTCACTTTAGTGTGCATACTGCAGAATTTCTTAAATCAAATATTAACATGTTAATAACTTTTCAACAAGACAATTTGAGATTGCTGCCATGAAAAAAAATGTTTCACATATACAAAACTAAACCTTATAATCTAATGTGTTTTGTTTGAAGTTTGTTTGAAGTTTTTCCTTTAATCCTTTAACTGGATCCTTTGAATAACTGAATCTAAAAATACAGTTGACACAAAACAAATTGAACTGCCCAGACTACCAAGATTACTGAAGAGGAAGAAGACTGGGGAAATGTTTTGCTGCAACCCATGAAAAAAAACAAAAAACACATATGCAACACACTTTGCCTTTCTCATGTAGACATAATGAAACACATACACACAGACTTGATCTGCGGTGCTTCAGCCATTAACCTTGTACAAATACAGAACAGAACACTGACAAAAACGTAAATGCTGTACAAAAAGTACATTGTCTTTCTCACTGTACTTGATTGATGTTGATGTCATTGTCAGACTGTGCTTCAAAACTACTGATCATACAATAGGTTATTAATCTGAGCTGTTTAATGTTGATGGACATCAATTAGCCTATGACTTTTAACACATGACTATTGTATTTTCTACAGAATGTCTATTAAAAACGATAAAGATAAATTACATTTTTTGCTGCACACTTTTCAGAATCAAATCTTATGCCTTTTTAAAAAGCTAAATATGTCAACAAGATAATATGAGAAACAGCCCCCAGAATATCAGTGTGACACAAAATACTTTTACTAAGGTTCATGCTAACATAAATACCACAATAACAGATTTTTTTCTTTATTAGTCTTTTATTTATCCAGGTAAAAAATCTAATTGAGATTACAAATCTCATTTCCAAGAGAGACCTGGCATCATTGCAACAAAAGTCCAAATACATCTACCACATAAGTATATAACATTTAAAACAAATACAGTGTTAATAGTTAATAGATAGTTAATAGCCTGTTTCTGCTGAGTTCATTCCTGATGCTTCAGCTCACCCTGCTGGATAATACATCACTTGTCCAATGCACTTTTACAATCACACTGTCTGTATTCATCCATCAGTATTTTTTTTCAGTGTTTTTTGGATATGTGTGGTAGCCTTGATGAAGAATCAAATAGTGTTAATTGTTTTGTATTTTGTTAATGATTGTTTGTGGAAAAAACAAAAAAACAAATTGAAAAAAATTCCAATTTGATATTTTTATGGAAATATTTCAGCAGTTCATTAATGGATTCTCATTCAGATTGACATCTAATGAATTTTATAAAACTAACAAGCAAAATTAAGATGGTAAGGTCACTGTTAGCAAACTTGGTCCAGAAAAAAAGTCATAATACATCCCTATGGTTGTACTGGTTAGGATGTTGTATACAGTATGTCAATGTCTAAGGCAGGACAGGCAGAAACAAAGTAATTACTAATGATCACAGAGACACCCATTGCTCCACCTCACCTCCCCAGAGCGCTTAGACTTTCGAAAAAACATAGATTTGATTGGGTGGTCAATTTCCAGGGTCTGGGTCCTTTGCTGGGTGTCTGTGATGATTGACTTCATCCCAGGTTATTGAACCAATTATACAGGTGTGCAGCAAGATGGTCTTCTCCTCTGAGGATTTGTGCGTCATGGAAAATTGTCTGGAGGGTGTCAGGTTTGATCAGTTACTCCTACATAATAAATAGTAGAGCCCAGCTGGCTTAATAAGTGTTCAAGCGCTTAGCTGACTGGATGTAGGTGAGGATTTTGTAGTCTGTCCAAGCAATAAGTGGATGTTTAGGCACCTCAGCGCAGGTATCTCCATTCCTTCAGTGCTAGTTTTATGGCCAGCAGCAGCTCCAAGATCATAATTTATTTCTGTGGAAAAAAAATATGATTCTTTCTACTCACTACTTTCTTTACTGTTGCCTTTTCAGGCTGTTGTGCCAGCTGCCCCACACAGCTCTTTCATTCGGTTTATTTACACACAGTTGTTACCCCAGATACTCTACCTCCCTCCATCTACACACTTCTTTGGTTGGCTGTGAGCCCCGCCTGACTCAGGGACTCCAGGACCACGGATATTTGCTGCAGATGCTCCACCCAGGTGTCACTATGGATGATTACATCATTCAGGTAGGCATTCAAACAGTGTGGGCACACAGCACCTTGTTCATGAAGTGCTCCAGTGTACAAGTGGCGGGGGCTCTGAACAAGCCGAACTAAAGTGTGACAAATTGGTACAAACCATATGGAGTAGAGAAGGACGTTTTTGTTGTGTTTTTATCCTAGGACTGAAGACAAAGGCGTAGCCCTTGTCAAGTCTAGTTTTGTGAAAAAAAACAGCAGTGCGCAAAGGATCCAGGAGCTCGTTGACACTACATGCACTTGCAATACTCAACACAGAACCATATACAGTGGTCTGAAAAAGTGTGAAAAAGTGTTTGCCCTCTTCTGGAGGGCAAATGCTTAAATGTCACACTCAAATGTTTCAGATCATCAAACAAATTTAAATATTAGACAAAAATAGCACAAGTAAAAACAAAATGCAATCAGGCAACTGGGCAGGTGGAAGAACACATCTGCAAAATACTGTTGCAATTCAGCAGCAACCGCTCTCTGTGAGAGATGTTGTCACAATGGAGCGAGGATGAAATCAGTGAATTTGGCATGTCAGGACCCAATTTATCTCGTTCATTAACCAAGCAGCTGCAGCGCTTTGCAATATTATTGCATAATCCACCAGAATTAATACAAATTGATATCCCTGTGTACTCGGGTGAAATGGATAATGAACTTCATGCAAAGATGTATAAATGGGACCTCCATTATTAGATAAAAGCAGTAAAGTTACTGTCAGAATGGCTGTCTGGTTCATCAGCTGACATTCAGGGCAAGATGCACACCCTCCCCAATAACCAGCCAATAGAATCAAGCCATGATTCATTCTAGTGTTTTATCATATCCCATGTGACCATTGATCTGGCTACAATGAGCCATCTGGAAAATCATTTCTCAGTGGAATTTGACAACTGGATGGGCTCATATAATCTGTCCCTAATCAACACAAAATTGGGGTATGCCAGTGTTACATTGGGGAGCACCATTTCACCATCAATTTTTATCACTTGATCAAAGGCTGGACATAGGCTGTGTCCCAATTAAGAGACCGCACGCTTGAAGTACGCGCACTACGTACGGTGCGTACTATAAGTACGAGAAGTGCGGAAGTGAGAGGCTTGTGAAATGGGGCGGTCTAGCCTTCGTTGCGCTGTTCAGGTTGCCTAGCAACCATAATACTAACCACGAGAAACGTTTCATACAGCATTGTGTGACAGAAATGAAGGAGAAAAAATGCTTTGTTGGTCATTCATTTTTGTCATGACATCAGTTTGATTAGTTGAGTATCTGAGGCTGAGACCACAGGACTGTAAAACATGATTGTTGGGCTTCATTTCTGTACTGAACAGTCATTTCATGATTAGTTAGTAAATAACAATTAGGTAATGTTGTTCATGAGACTAAAATCATCTCACTGTGGTAATGTAAATATAATATGGCCAATATTATATGTATTGTCAGATCATTATGATATATATATATAAATATTACAGGATATATTACAGCAGTGAGCTTGAACTCTGGGTCAAAGATTCAAGTTGCAGTTATATATATTTCCTATCACCTTAAATCTTCACTCAAAGACAAGTTTCTTTGACAGTGTATATATAAATGTATTATATGTAAGAGACAAATATTGTTCTTTTAATATGTTGGCATTACATTACATTTGGCTCAATGCTTACATATATGTGTAAAAAGGAAATGTATGAGCTGTGATAACTGTTTCTGATAAAATGAAGAGTAGACTGATACATTAAATATTCCTTTATTGGGTGAGAAAATCAGACCATGTCATAACTGCTTTAAGTCATACAGAATAGATATCAGAGCCTTAAACAGGCTGACTTCTGCTAAATGGGTCAAACTGGGCAGAAAGTATACAAACACATAACATCCTTATAGAATATGATGTAACACTATAGATCAAACTTACCCAGAATATATAAAGCATATAAACAATTACAGCAATATGATACAACAAACACAGCAGTGCTACTAATCCAAAATACTCAAAGCTTCATAGAACTGAAACAAACATTTATTTTTAGCTCCATTGTGCTGCTGATACATACTTTAGGTTTCTGAATATTAAACTTGTTGCTGCCTTTCATAGTGTGTAACTTGAAGGCCCTGAGTACTTTCTCCCACACTGAAAACACTGGAATGATCAAATTATTTGAACATTACCTAATAAGACTGATTCAGGACAGACAATTAGTTCTTTTAAACTTTTCTAGCAGTCCTTCACAAACAGGGAACAGTCTGTCTATTCTCTCCATCTGTCAGCTGCTGCTGGCTCTTCCTCCTCCTCTTCCTCACACACTGCTGAGTTTGTCCTGGTGGATCATCAGGGTGCAAAGCCTCACAGATGATGTGCAGCAGTGGGCCCCTCAGTCTGTCCTCACTCTGGACACTTGCAGTTGTCACACATGGAAATCAAATGTGTGATAAGCTGCAGGATTCAAACACAAGTGTAACTTATAAATACATGTTCATACTTTTATTCCACAATCAGTGAGAAAGAAACAGAGAGAGAGTGCAGGACAGACAGACAGGTGACAGTCTCAGGTGTATACACTGCTACAAAACAGCACAAGAGAAGGAGGATTTAGTGTTTGTGTTATTACGAGTGCTAAACAAGAAGAGTTCCCAGATGGTGCAGTGGACACATGTGTTACTCATGTGATTAAAGCATCTTTCTTTCAGCTTAACGAGTGAACCGTCAGCTCGTTCAAACACACGTTAAAGTCTGTTTGGCTCGACACCACCGAACAGAGGCAGCAATATAACATAGCTAACATTAACAGTGCAGTGAATCCTGCTTGTGCCGTCATATTCAGGACTGCAAACCGAGCAGCATCACTGACTTTCAGCTTGTTGTGTTTGTGGATATATGACTGACTTTAATTATCCATAAAAGCATCACATTCTCTGTAAGATTAAAGTCAACTATATATATACTTTGAAGTAGAGGCTTCAAAACCAAGTTAACGCTGAAAGTACAAACATTACTAATGTCACATAACTTTGCTGACATGTGGCCAACAGTAATGTTTTAATGTTCTTCATTATTAAACATTCGCACATAGATAAGTGACATCATATTCAGTACTTACTTTTGACAGTTCACTCTTCGGCCGCTCCCTTCTGCCATCTGCCGTATTTTGCGGCAAAATTATCCACACCCACCGCCGCGCTATGAATTGTGGGATATATGGGACCACGAAGCGTGCACCGGACCCTCACTACTGGCCACCACCATCCAACAAACAGCCTGTGGTTCTGTTAGTTGCTTTGAGTGTTTCTGTGTGAAAATCTTAGCCAAACAGTGCGTTAGTGAGTATAAGTTGATTTGTGTGTCTGGTGCAAAAATGAGACCTTTGTAAATAATTGTAAATAGCTCTGTAATCTGTTATTGAAATTTCTAATAGCTTTGTAATCTTTCAGTGTATGTATTGAAAACTGTACTCCTCACAGGCGTGAGAAGCCTTTTCTGTTGAATCCTGTGTTGCTTGTTTTTCAAAGTAGGACTTTAGGTAAGCAAATTGTCTTTTGACTTTTTGTGGGGAGCAGGGACGCTTACGGACCTTTAGAGATTGTTTGTTTGTTACTTTGCCATAGCTTACTGCTAAAGTTAACAAACAGCTGCATAGCATTTGAAATTGCTCAGTTTTGTCTATTTCTTGGGAGGAGTTGAAGTAGAGGGGTCACATTTCCTGTTACGTCGAGATTACCCCAGGCCGAGGACATAACACAGCTCTACAAACTGCAGCAAGAGGCTTACTAAATCTAGGCCAATCTACTCCCAGAATTAATGGATTGTGTAAGGCAGGGGGTAACCACAGCTAACCTTGAGCCTATGCAAGTTTCCCCTGTATTTAATTCCACCATCCTCATGCACACACCTGACCTCCACCCACTCTGCTTTCAACAATATCCTGAACCATAGTTTGATTCTGGTTCCTCACTTGCTCTGGCATCACAACCAGAGCAAGAGAAATGAAAATCTCAAAATGCCCTCACAGCTGCTCAACCTTGAAAGCAATTTATGCAGATGAAAATTCGACTCTGTTAAGAAAATACAAGGAAATACTGTGTGAGAAATCCACCACCTTTTTCTAACTCACCAGTGAAGACTTCAGGTGTACGTAGAGGCAACTCTGGAGGCCCAGAAGTTAATGGTGGTCAAGGTACATTAGACAGTGCGCAGCTATGAAAATAAGGAGGAGGTGGCCCCCGGTGGGTCGCATTAACCTAGGACTTCCTCTTGAAGGAGAAACATTTGACCTTTCTAGGCTGGGAAAGGTCAAATGTTCTCCACAATAAAACTCTTTGTAGCCCCCACATCTTGCAAAATCTTAACACATACCTTCTCCTTTCCATCCAAAGATGCAAAATCACCTGAAACAAAGGGAACATACATCTCATCAATACAAGTAGGTTGTGCAATATTTCAAAGGAGATAGTTAGGCAAGTCAGGGCTATATACTGTTCTCTTTCAATGTCTCTTGTTTTTACAGGACAGATAAATTTTAGTAGGATCAAACTTTCCATTCATACCCAGAGTACTGAGTAGACTTATAAGATGCCTGGAGCTATATTGTGCCTAAACCTAAAATTCTTCCTTTGCTTCATTTCTCTATGAATCTGACAAGTGTCAAAACCTATTAATTGGTCATAACAACAGTAGCAGAAGCTGTCTTGATCTTCTTCTCATTAATTTAGTTACCCAGGTGAGCAGACAGAGTACCCAAGCAAAATACTTCAACTGCATGAATAACACATTAAAAAAAAACAGCTTATGAAAAATTATTATTATTATTATTAAGTAACTGTTGTTATTATTTTAATGCAGTGTCAATTAGCAGTTGAAACTGCAGAGGTTGTTGTCCATGCATTTGTGTCTTCGAGCATTGATTATTGTAACGCTCTACTTTCTGGGTTACTGAAGAAAAGTTTTAGAGGTTTACAAATGGTACAAAATGCAGCTGCTTGCATTTGAACCAAAACTGGAAAATTTGAGCACATTACCCCCGTACTGAAATCTCCTTAATGTTTCCTAAATCTCCTTACTGTTTCTAAATTGTATTGGTTTTTTTCTGTATTGCTTTTATTTATTTATCTTTTGTATCTGCAAATAGCTGTTCAGCACTTTGTTTGAAAGGACTTTATAAATAAAGTTATTATTATTATTATATTATTATTATTATTATTATTGTTGTTGTTGTTGTTGTTATTGTTATTGTTATCATTATTATTATTACCTGTTGGGAAACACAAAAATGTTTCAGCTAGATAGAAAATGGTGGAGCCATGCAACAGTGAAAAAGTTGTATAATGAGTAACCAGTACTTACGATTCATCTTGGACATGGAAAGTCAGTTTATCAGAAAAATAACCTCCCCAACAGTTCTCAGTCCAACTGAAAATTGTTGCTATGGATCTCCCTAGCCAACTTCACAGCCTTAACATTCAACAGTTTTGCAAATTTGATAATAGGAGAGACCCCACTTGTTATGCCCAGCTCCTTCAGGAGGATGAGAAAAAGGGAGATAAACACAGGAACAGTTTTCAATTAATTATAATTATAAATTAATTATTGATTCTAAACTGAAACAAAGAACTAAAGGAAACAAGGTGCTAACCTATAATCAACATTTCTCTTAACACTAGATTTACTAAACCTGCGCAAATTTGCGTAACCTCCCTAAACCCAACACCCCCTAGAACAGGGGTGCCCAATCCCAGTCCTCGAGAGCTACTGTCCTGCAGCTTTTAGATGCATCCCTACTCCAACACAGCTGAATCAAATAGTTGGATTACCAATTCGGCATGCCATCAAGTCTGGCAAAAGCCTGATAACGAGCCATTCATTTGATTCAGGTGTGCTGGAACAAGGACGCATCTAAAAGCTGCAGGGCAGTAGCTCTCGAGGACTGGGATTGAGCACCCCTGCCCTAGAATTACTGGGTTTTTTATTTTCTGGTGCAAGTCCCGAGGTGTTAAGCACCCCTGCTGAGATTTTCACAGGTCGTCAGCTCGTTTCTCCTCCAGCTTTTGTTGTGCAAACCACCCATTATCCTTGAGGCCTGGCACATTTGCATTTGCTCACTCAGAGTTGCTCAGATCCAAGTCAGGCCAAACCTCTGTGTTACAACTTTCAGAAATGCCTGCCGTACCTATACAAAATATCCCACACATTGACTGACCTGCAAATATAAAAGACACACATTCACACCTTCCTTGACTCTCAGCACAGATCTTCCATTGTTCCATTGTCACTGTGTATGTGAGGAAGTGGCATTGCTTGACTACAGCACAGTGCTGTGCATAAAAGCAGACTGACCCAGGCGGGAGAATGATTTCTTGTTCGCATTTCTGAGAACGCACATCAGGATGGCCTCCGTATCACTGCCACGCAGGAAGAACCTCTCCACGCAACAGGCTTTGGCCTTGCTTCAGGAAATGGACGTAGCAGATTCTGATGGAGGAGAGGTTTCATTTGTCCAGCAGGCCACTGATACCTCCTCAGAAGAATCTGAAAAGGAGACGGAACAAGAACCCAACATGCCTCCACGGAAGAGGCCCTGTGGTACTGGGAAGCCCAGCCAGAGCCACACGGCAAAAGACGGCACTGTGTGGGTTGAGGAGGACTTTGGAATGCCCAGTGCAGTAGCAAATCGTTCGTGCTTCACTTCACTGTCCATTCACACAGTATATTGCAACCAAGCCAGACAAATTTGGGACCAAGTTCTGGATGGCCACGGATTTGGACACCAAATATGTCTGCAGTGCATCTCCTTACTTGGGAAAGGACCCCAGTTGTCAGAAGGGAGAGAGGATGGCAGAGAACGTGGTCATGAAACTGGTGGAGCCGTTTTTGGATGATGGGAGAAATGTCACAACAGACAATTTCTTTACTTCACTGTCACTGTCGCACAGACTGCTGCAGCGCAAAACAACGTTACTGGGCACGGTGAATAAAGTCCGGCATGAACTTCCTCAACTTGCAAAAGATACTGCAAAGCGAGAGGTATTCTCCACTTCAGTGCTTAGAAGTGGCAGTGTCTCCTTGACAATTTATGCACCTAAAAAAAACAAGACTGTGTGTGTTCTAAGTTCCATGCACCAAGACGTGATGATCGGTGACGGCAGAAAGAGGAAACCCAACACGATAACAGACTATAACCACATGAAGGTATGTGAATGTGTGTACAATTTTACACCAGTGCTACAATGTTTTCTGATGTGTGTTATACAGGCCTGTAGAAAAAAAAACATTGTACAAGGCATGTACAGGGTGGACAGGCAAAAGAAGATTGTTTCTGAGTCTTCTAGCTCAGCAACTTCGTTGCCGATTCATGCAGCTCAAGGAAATATTAGCACAGGCTGCTGAAGCTGCTGCAGCTGCTGTGCCAGGGACTGTAAAGACAACACAGTGCCAGGTGCAAGAGAGCTGCAACAGAAATCGCAGCAGGTTTACCTGTGCAACATGTCAGAAATTCACCTGTGCCAAATTCAGGGATGATGGACACTGGGTCTGCAAACGCTGTAAAGTTTGAAAGACTTTGAAATAAAACAGACTTGTGTACCCATATATTGTGAATGTGTGTCTTTTGTATGTAGGTTATAACACAGAGGTTTGGCCTGCCTTGGATCTGAGTAAACAAATGCCAATGTTGCACAAACACACACACGCGCGTGCACACACACACACACACACACACAGCAAATCTGCATTTATTTGTCCCACAAGTGGAAAATCTGCATTGTCATTGCAAAAAAGTGAACAGTGCAAGACAAAAGCAGCTAAATAAAAACTGTACAAAGAGCACGGTATAGAAAATGCACTATACAAACAATCTGGAAACATAAATATGGACACGTGTATTCAAAAATATTGGTGTGTACACACACACACACACACACACACACATATATATACCTATCTATCTATCTATGTGTGTGTGCGTGTGTGTATGTATATATATATATGTGTATATGTATATGCATGTATATGTGTATATATATATGTATATATATGTAGATATAGATGTGTGTGTGTGTGCGTATAACTAGACTTTATGCATATTATGTAAGGTGTGGCTATATAAATGTATGTACAACTCTGTGTATTGTTAGAATCTCCCAATTCTTTTAATCTTTGGGCTGAAGGAAGGACAATACTCGGTGTATAAATGCTCAATCAACAATATTTTATTTCCATACAATTCAACACTTAAGAGCATAAGAACCATCATGATGGGGAAACCTGCCTGCAGAGGGTCACAGCAAGTCTCAAAATGGTGACGGGTTACTCAGCTTCTTATAGCCTCTAGTGGCCCCCACCTAGTCGTAAAAGCCTAAACATTCACATTCTTTCTCTCTTACGGCGCCTAAGTTATGACCTCGGCTCCTTGTTTTTCTGCTCTCCGTAAAGGTGGGGGTATGGAATGTGGTCTGTTTCTTCTATTCTAGACACAAGGTCTCCTGCACACAACATTCTCTTCATGATTCAGCAGTATGAAATGTCAAGAAACCATGTAACACATTCAACAGTGTAGAATAATACAGGTCAATCAAATAGATCTAATGATTTTCACACTCTTTTAAGTCAGAAGTATAATGCAAACTAAAACTACATACTGATCACACACTCTATATTAAGGGGTATAATATGATCTACAGCAGTATCATAATTCAACTACTTTGATTACAGATATAAGGTAACATATGATAACAGAATAATCTCACAGTATATATGTTTATGGACAGGCATGCAATGTAGTGACAAGGATTGACAAGAACTAATATTGCATATGAGAAATATTACACATAGAAACTACCATGGTGTATTGTACGCTGCAGGTAAGGAAGGAAAGTAGCCTTGCAGGGAAGGAAAGACCTGAATCTCTCATGGTTGGGGGTTGGGGGAGGGTGTCTTTGCACAACAAAAGCAGGAGAACAATGGAACTGAAGACCTGTGAAAATCTCAGCGGGGTGCCAAGAGGTGTTAAGGTCGGGGGAATTTACGCAAATTTGCGCAGGGCTAGTAAATCTAGTAGTAGGGACTTGCACCAGGGAAAAAAAGGCTCAGTAATTCTAGTGTTAAATTAGGAATGACCACAACGCAAGCAAACCAAAGGAGAAAGAAAACCAAGTTGGTTGCCTGAAATGCACCAACCTTATATAGGCTCCCAAACATGCAAAGTCACGTTCTTTATTAGATGCGAGGAACTGTGAATTAGGACCTGAAAACAAGGAAACAAAAATTCGACCTAACAACCAATACCAAGAAGTCCGGAGCTTTTACATTAGATTTACTCACAAGTCCAACTTTATGCAGTCCAAGGGTTGGAAATCAGTCATGATAACTCTGCTTATATCTTTTTGAACTCAGTTGGCTAAATCCACGAAGAGCAGGTCAGCTGAACACAACCTGTACACAAAATGCATTGGAGCTTTCAACAGAAACCAAGTGCAGTTTATTTCAAAAATTATACTAAATCATTCTGTTCCCCATGTTCCACCACTGCCAGTGGCGGTCCTAGCCTGTTTGGCGCCCTGGGCGAACACTCCCTCTGCCCCCCCACACACACACACACAACACGCACACATATGAAGAGAGAGAGTATGCATAGTATGGAAACGGAAACGAATTATGTGTTTACAATGAGAACAGGACAAATCAACAATTGACACGGACTAATTAATATTATATTATTGCATATATTGTTTGGAGTTTAGTCTGTTACTGTTACTATTTTTACCATTTTTTTCTTGGAGGAACTGTAACCCACATAATTTCCTTAGGGATTAATAAGGTATTCTGATTCTGAATGTTTTAGGATGACCTGCCATTGTCCAATGTCACATCTGCTTACCTGTATCTTTTGCTCGTTTCTCCTTCTAGGAGCCATAATTAAATGTATTGAATTTTAATGATCACTGGGTTTTCATTTGTTTGGTTGCTATGGTGATGTGTAACGGAGTCACGTGGGTGCTAGCGGTGACATTAAGAGGGCGTTGTCAGTCTGTCTTTCACTTGTTTGATTTTGACAGAGAGGAGGGCTGGTAGCCGTAGTTTTGTTGACCTGATTAGAGCCTGTGATGTTTTAAGAGTTTGAATCGTGAGCCGATCTCATTGCTCTGTAAACTTTTCAAGCACTTTAATAAACAAGCAAGCAATTCCACCTCTCGCATTATTGCGTAAAGTTGACAGCGCGTCAGGCAAATAGACAGGCTCAGTCCCGGCCTCTAGCGACTGTGGAAGTCGCTACTCCTCCTCTTTTTCTTTTTAAACTTTAAAAACCGGTTGTGTGTGACACTTTAAATCAACAAAATATAAAATATACATTTTAAATTGTTATTGATCCCTTTACCCCGAGTCCTAAAGTGTATATTTATTTTTTTACTCTTAAATATTTATTGTTCGTTTACTTGCACTGCTGTAACTGGAGCCTCGTCGTCTCGTCTCTCTATATACTGGACTGTAGCGGAGATGACAATAAAGTTTACTTTGACTTCAGCAGCCAGGAGGCGCATCGAGGGCTTTCGCGCTCACTTTTCGTGTAAAGAAAAACATCGGTGCAAATTACAAGTCTGTATCATAATGTCTGGTGTTTTCGTGTTTGTTGGTTTGTTTTTATTTTGTTTTATTTTGCGAGTTGGTAATTAGATGCTGCTCCAGCCAGCCAGAGGATCCCCCGCCGCCCCGCCCTCTCCTCCCT
Source organism: Oreochromis aureus (assembly GCF_013358895.1). NCBI lineage: Eukaryota > Metazoa > Chordata > Actinopteri > Cichliformes > Cichlidae > Oreochromis > Oreochromis aureus. Next base: position 177,574 of record NW_024108816.1, read on the forward strand.
GCGCTGCAAGTAGCAGGCGCACCTCGCAAACGGAGGGCGCCCTTACTCCCAGCAAATAGGCGATAGAAAACCGATCGGTGCCTATGCGCTACTGACCACTGCAACCTATTGTAACGATGGTTAAATGTTATTTTACAGTGACATGTTGGTTATCTCTGCACACTGTTGTTATTTCTTTAAGATACATGTTTGGTTGTGCTGCAGGAAGGAAGGGGGGTCTGTGTGGTTGTGTGTGACTGTGCGGGCTGAAGTGAGGTGTTGTATGAGAGCACTCTCCCGGAGTTAACGGCCTGTTTGCCTGTCACCGAATAAACGGACAAACTGAGACCAAAACGTCTGGTTCTTGAGAACGTTACACTGGTGTCAGAAGTGACGAACGACCACCTAAAACGCCCGACACCCTGTTGCTGGCGACGCTGACCGTCACGAGACACGAGGATGTTGCCGGACAAGATTAAGAGGGAGACGGAGGAGAGGGAGGTTCGTCCGCGCTCGCCTGCCCATAGAGTGAGGGAGACGGCGCTGCGGCTGTCTGCTGAGGCTGGATTTTCCCCAGGTTTGACTAGGCTCGGGACATTTTCGCACCGTGGCCGCGATTCCGGTGGGGGAGTCGACCTCGCTTGGCGCCGTCACGTGATGTAAACAAACATGGCGGCGCCAGCAAGCTGCCGCGAACATAAAACGCCTAAGTTCAGCGGCAAGACGCCATGGGAAGTGTTTATTGCACAGTTTGAGCTGTTAGCTGTTGCAGCTGGCTGGTCTGAGGAACATAAAGCTCTCCAATTGGCTTTGTGCCTGTGTGAGGATGCAGCTGCATGCCTGCTGCTGCTGACCGAGGAGCAAAGGGGAGATTATAATGCTCTGGTTGGGGCACTTCAGAGGCGTTTCGGGCAGTATAACCAACCGGTGCTGCTGAGGTCGGAGTTCCACAACAGACGAGATTGCCAGGAGAGCCCCTTCGCATTTTGGCCCATGAAGTCGAGTGTCTTTGCCGGGCGCGATGACAGCATGCCACCATCAGTGCAGGCGGAGTTAGCTCGGGACCAGTTCCTGCAGGCCCTGAGCCCTAAAGAGCTCCGTGATGCAGACTCAGCTTGCTCGATCAGCCACACTCAGTGTGGCCCTGGAGCTAGCGTTGGAGAGGGAGATGCTTGCAGGATCCTCTGGGGTGCTGATGACACGCATGTGGTGAGGGCTATGTCAGCACCCGCGGAGCAGCTGGAGATGCCCGGCGGGCCCGTGCAGTTTGGTTCAGACAGCTTCTCTGCAGTCGCCTTCCCTCGGGCTGGCCCACGCCCGACCACGGAGCTGCTGGGGATGTGGACAAGTCGGGCACCTCATCAGGCAGTGCCCCAAGCTTGCAGCGGTTCAGGGAACGCCACGGGCCCTGTAGGTGGGAGTACACGGGCCAGGGAGAACGACATCCCACACCACCGCCATTTCCACCCAGTGCGGTCATCGCTGTGGGCTGGACCCAGGTTGGCGACTTTTGCCATGTTCCAGTGATGATTGCGGGGGTTTCCTGTACGGCCCTTCTGGACACGGGGTCCAATGCAACGCTGGTCCGACCCGATGTCGTCCCAACCGGAGCTGCTGTGCAACCGACTAATGTGCGACTTAAGACTGTGACCGGGGATCTGGCCCCAATTAGAGGGAGGGGAGTGTTCCAGTTTAAGGTGGGGGACCTCGGTGTGCCTTATGCTGCCTGGGTGGCTGACGTGCAGGACGCCTGCATCCTTGGGCTGGATTTTTTGCGAGCCATTGGTGGTGTACTGGACTTGGGCAAAGGCTTCCTCATACTCCCTGATGGGAAGAAGGTGCAGCTTATTCCTCCCCCGGTCTGCCCAGCATCTGCCGCAGCATCCACCTCCACCTCAGAGACCCCTGCAGACCCGCCAGCAGAACAGCAAGCGGGGGAGGAGGAGAGGCTCTCAGCAGTGAGGAGCATCTGGTCAAAGAACTGTGAGGGGCTGACTCCACAGCAGCAAGAGAGTCTATGGCAGGTACTAAGAGAGTTTAGTGACATTTTTGCCCTGAAAGAAAGTGATGTTGGCTTGACACACTTGGTAGAGCACGTCATTGAGACCTCCTGGTTCTCCACCCTTGACCTGCGGAGTGGCTACTGGCAGGTGCCACTGTCCCCTGAGTCCAGACCGAAGACAGCCTTCTGCACCAACAGGGGACTATGGCAGTTCAAAGTCCTCAGCTTTGGTCTTTGTAACGCTCCTGCTACCTTTGAGAGGCTGATGGACAGCGTGCTGGCTGGTGTCCCACGCCAACGGTGTCTGGTCTACCTGGATGACCTTCTAGTACACGGGAGCTCCTTTGATGCTGCCCTGGATGCCCTGAGACAAGTGTTGGGAGGGTGGCAGCTGCAGGCCTGAAGCTACACCCGACAAGTGCCACTTCATGAGGAGGGAGGTGGAGTTTCTGGGCCACAAGCTGGGTCAGGAGGGCATCGGCACTTTGGAGGAGAAAATTCACACCATTACTGAGTGGCCCACACCAGCGGACCAGAAACAGCTCAAAAAGCTTCCTAGGACTGGCGTCTTATTACAGGAGGTTTGTGAAGGGCTTTCCTCTATAGCTGCACCACTCTTCCGCCTGCTGCAGAAGGACCGTGACTTCATCTGGACCCAGGACTGTCAGCAGGCATTCAACACCCTCCGCAGATCGCTGACAGAGTCCCCAGTCCTCGCCCCCCCTGACCCCACCCTGCCTTTTGTCCTGGACACTGACGCAAGCAATGTGGGGCTGGGAGCTGTGTTGTCGCAGGTTGGGCCGGAAGGTGAGAAGGTGGTGGCGACTTCAGCCGGGTCCTGAACAGGAGTGAGCGGGCGCTACTGTGTCACACGACGAGAGCTGCTGGCCGTGGTGGCAGGGGTGAGACACTTTAAGTACTACCTGTGTGGCACATCATTTGTTATCAGAACTGATCATGCCGCCTCCAGTGGCTAATGTCTTTCAGGGAGGCAGAGGGACAGGTAGCTCGCTGGCTGGAAGAGCTCCAAGCCTTCAATTTCACTGTGGAGCACAGAGCAGGACGCACCATTCTAACGCAGACGCCCTCTCGCCGCCCATGTGCTGCAGCTGGCTGCCGTTACTGTGAGAAGCGAGAGGAGACAGAGCGGGAACTCACAACAATGGATGGAGCAACACAGCTCACCTGCAGGGCTCTTCTGGTGGTGGATGCAGCGGAGTGGAGGGACGGCAGGAACAAGACACTGACCTGCTGCCAGTCCTGCAGTGGCTGGAGAGGGAGGAGCGACCCCTTTGGGATGAGGTCACTGGGTTTTCCATCTGTACCAGGGGGCTGTGGGCCAAGTTTACAGCTCTCAGGCTGAAGGAGGGGGTGTTGGAGCGTGCCTGGAAGGATCCTGCCACAGGGGAGGAGAGGTGGCAGGTTGTGGTGCCAAGGTCGCTGAGGTCAGCTGTGCTGGAAGCCTGCCATGGGAGCACTGGCTCCGGCCACTTTGGGGTGTCCAAGACCCTCCGCCGCCTCCGCCAGGGCTACTACTGGGGTCAGCAGCGGAGGGATGTGGAAGACTTTTGCCGCAGCTGTGATGCATGTTCCTCGCACAAAGGGCCACAGGACCAGTCCCGGGCTCAGCTTCAGCAGCAACCAGCTGGAGCTCCAATGGAGCGAGTAGCTGTGGACGTCATGGGCCCATTTCCTCGTACAGACAGAGGAAACCGCTATGTCCTTGTGGCCATGGACTATTTTACCAAGTGGGCGGAAGCATGCCATCCCAGATCAGGAGGCTGAGACTGTCGCTGATGTATTAGTGGAGGGGATGTTCAGCCGCTTTGGAACAGCAGAGACCCTCCACAGTGACCAGGGGCGTAACTTTGAGTCCAAGGTATTTGCTGCCATGTGCGAACGCCTGGGGATTAAGAAGACCCGCACCACCCCACTTCACCCCCAAAGCGATGGACTGGTGGAAAGGTTTAACAGGACGCTGGCCCAGCAGCTAGCCATCCTTACCTCAGAACACCAACAGGACTGGGACTACCATCTTCCCCTTATCCTCATGGCCTACAGGTCGGCAGTGCAAGACTCCACCCAATGTACACCTGCCCTGCTCATGTTAGGGGGAGAGCTGAGAACTCCCGCAGAGTTGGCTTTTTGGGAAGCCCCGGACGCGCCAGAGGCACCACCAGGCCGGGACTACGCAAGGAGGCTGCAGGACCGGCTGGATTCTGCACATTCCTACGCCCGGGAGCAGCTGGCGAAGGCAGGCCTGCGCCAAAAGAGGAATTATGACATCACCACTAAGGGGAGGCACTTCCGTGCTGGGAGCTGGTGTGGGTCTACAGCCCAAAGAGAAAGAAAGGACGGTGTCCTAAACTGGATAGCAGCTGGGTGGGGCCCTGCAGTGTCCTGGAGCGAGTGGGGAAGTTGTTTACAGGGTGCAGTTGCCTCCTAGAGGGAGGAAAGTGGCGCTGCACAGAGACCGGATGGCCCCGGTCGAGCTGCGTTCCCCTCCCTCGGACTCTCCACCTCAAAGCCCCGAAGCTCCGTGTACACCCCAGGGGCTCAGGAGGTCAAGGAGGAACGAGGCTACCACCCGCCTCAGAGACTGTGTTGTTCCCTCGGGGACGAGGAACTTATTGCTGGGGGCAGTGTAACGATGGTTAAATGTTATTTACAGTGACATGTTGGTTATCTCTGCACACTGTTGTTATTTCTTTAAGATACATGTTTGGTTGTGCTGCAGGAAGGGAGGGGGTCTGTGTGGTTGTGTGTGTGACTGTGCGGGGCTGAAGTGAGGTGTTGTATGAGAGCACTCTCCCGGAGTTAACGGCCTGTTTGCCTGTCACCGAATAAACGGACAAACTGAGACCAAAACGTCTGGTTCTTGAGAACGTTACACTATCTTAGAGTTCTCCCACCTTCCAAATCACACTTTAACCCCTGACTAGCCTGTTTTTTGTTTTTTTTTGATATGAGGCAAAGTAACAAGGGAGTATGGGTAGTGATCGACCTAAATAAATGATGAATGGACGATGGTCACACATGTGGTAACTAAGTCTTTAGCTTTACCATCATTCTTTTAGTAATCATTATTAAAAGAAAGAATAGTAAAAATATTTTCTCCAAAGAGAAAACTTGCTGTGGCTGCCAGACTGTGTGACATAATTTGAATAAAACTGAATCCCAAAGCCAAAAAAATAAAACTACAAAGACTAATGTTTATTCTCTGTTCTCACTGAACGGACTTGCTAAAATGAGACTGGACTCTCATTTTAAACTCCCAGACTAGCTCCTTATGCTGATTTTAAACTTTCTCACCGAAAGAATTTAAGATGTCCTTATTAATGGACAAACAATGCATTAGGTTTATGTCAAGCTTTGTTCACCTCAGGAATGTGTTCAGCCACTCCTTCTATTTATTATGTACACTGAGTATAAAGCCTGTGTTACTCACAACCCTGATGTCCAGATTTATAAGACTGCACTATCTTTGACCATCAACTTTTACCTCAGTGTAGAACCAACAGATAAAATCCTTCTTTCCCTTGGCTATTAGATCACTTAACGCTGACAGGGATCATTTAAATTAATCTTTCTGTGGTTGTTCATTTTTAGACATTTTTCTTTGTTATTCTACTTTTATTTTACTTTTTATTTATTTATTTATTTTTACCTGATTGTTTGTTGATCTCTGCCTTTATCATGTAACAGTATTTGTGATTAGTGTTTAAATACTGTAGATTGTGTGAGTTTGACTTTGGGAATAGGTTGTGTAGGTAAGTTGCAAACAAATTGCCCTTTTTGGGATTAATAAAGTTAATATGATTCTTCATCATACCCAAGCCTGACACTGTCAAGTTGTGAGACATTATTGTAAAAAATCATTTAAGGAAATGACACTTTATCTTGTTAATAATTTTACTTCTTTAGAAATGCTCAAACTTTACTCCCTGGTATAATTCTCAAACGTGCACCTTAAAGCAGAAAAATGGTAAGCTGGACAAGAAATGGCATTTAGAGAATCCTCATTTAGCCTGGAAAAATATTCATCTCAGACTGAAGAGAATATGAAATGCCCTAGGTTTCTCTTTGACACTGTAGCTAGGCTGGCAAATAGTCAGAGCTCTGTTAAGCCAAACATTCTTTTAATGTTAAATAGTAATGACTTCATGAATTTGTTCACTATTAGAGAAAAAGTAACAGCTAATTTCAATACCACTGATATTTATTTAGACTAATAACGTGCAATACAACTGATTTCCTTTTCAATCCGATAACAAGTAAAGTTCCGGCTGGTATCGATGATACTGATCCAATACTGATACTTTTTATAAAATCTCAATGTGTTTGGAAAATCAAAAACAAAAGTAATGCATTTTAAATTATACATCAGTGCGACGTAAAAAAAACGATGTATTTTTACTTCTAAGCTGGACTACTATAACTCATTATTATCAGGTTGTCCTAAAAACTCCCTGAAAAGCCTTCAGTTGATCAAAAATACTGCAGCAAGAGTACTGACAGGGACTAGAAAGAGAGAGAATATTTCTCATATATTGGTTTCCCTTCATTGGCTCCCTGCTAAATCCATAATCCATCCCTCGCAAACAGAAGCTGCCTGTTAAATCCATAATTGAATTCAAAATCCTCCTTCTCACATGCAAGGTCTTGAATAATCAGGCCACATCTTATCTTAATGACTTTACAGTACCATATGACCCCAGTAGAGCACTTCACTCTCAGACTGCATGCTTATTTGTTGTTCCTGAAGTATTTAAAAGTAGAATGGGGGGAAAGCAGTCATCTTCTGTTGAACCAGCTTCCAGTTTGGATTTGGGAGACAAACTGCAAGCTCACAACTTTTAAGATTACGATTAAAACATTTCTTTTTGATAAAGAATATAAATGGGGCTGGATCCCTTTGTTAGGCTGCAACAGGTCTAGGCTGCTGTTGAATTCCCATGATGCACTGAGTATGTCTTCTTCAGTTTCACTCATTCTGTGTTTATAACACTCTCTGAAGTCAGTCATTAGTTATTATTATCTCTGGCTCTCTTCTACGGCACCTTGTTGTCCTGTCTTCCTCCACTCACACCAACAGATCATGGCAGATGGCCACCGCTTGCTGAGCTTGTTACTGCTGGAGGTTTCTTCTTGTTAATAGGGAGTTTTTTCTTCCCACTGTCGCCAAAGCACTTGCTCATAGGCACTCATGTGAAATCTGGGGTTTTCTCCCTTTTCTTTGTATTATTATAGGGTTTTTACCTTACAGTATAAAGTGCCTTGAGGAAACTGCTGTTGTGACTTGGCGCTACATAAATAAAACTGAATTGAAATTTAATTTAATTGAGAGACCAATTTGCAAACCTTGCTTTTTTATTAAAGCTCCTGACCTCAAAGTTCAACTTTCTCTTTACCCACAAACCATTAAACATCACAGAAGAAAATTTAAATGTCTCATAAATTTTGTATTCTGGTCATTATGACTTTTCTTACAGAAAATGTACAAAGAAAGAATTCTCACAGAATACAGAAATAGAAAATTATAAAAATACACTTTGTATAAATTAGAAAAGTGACTGTGCTTTTTTGGGACACCTGTAGATCTACTGTTTACACTATTACATATAATTTGTGATATATAGTGTGTATATATATATATATATATATGAAGTCAAACCCAGGTTTACAAGCATTTAAAAATAATTAATGAGTTGTGAATAATATTCTTAAAAATTTAAAAACTTGTCTGTCCTTTGGGCCTTTTTTTCTCCAGTGAGAAATAGAAACAGTAAGTAGACATGAAGTCAGAGACACACTTACAAGCAAGTGACCTGGACATAAAATCAGGCCACTTAAACAGGCCAGTGTTTTCTCCTCTGTATTATTGTAGGGTGCTTACAATAAAAGTACCTTAACATTACAACATAAAGCACCTTGAGGTGACTATTGTTGTAGCTTGGCAATATAAATAAAATTGAATTTTTAAAATTGAATGAGCTCAACTGCGTAAAGTACTATGCCTCTACACTACAGGGCCACCCACAGGATATATTTAATTTCATGCATTGTTAGGTCAAATTTTTTGTTGATGATTAAACTAACTGGGTGCTTAAAGTCTGTGTCATTCTGTTTATGCCGGAGTCATTTCATATTGACAAAAATACCAAACAGACTATTTCCAATGTGTTGCATTTGATCATAAGTTCATCTGAAGCCAAACAACCCTTAACACAATCACATGGCTTGGATTTCTAATTATTTTCTTCTTCTTGTTTTTTCATTTCAGTGAAAGAATTTATGTTCTGCTGGCCATTAACATGGAAACCAGCACAGATGCTATTGCTGGTTTGACAGAAGCCATAACAAGAGCACCAGGGGGAAAACAGTGCTGGGATTAATCTTGTGGCATTCTCCACTTGAAGCTGTAGTTGTAGATACAGCAATTGTAGTTGTGGAAACTGTAGGTGCAGCAGTAGTGGAATTGGCAGTAGTTGGTGCAGCAGTCGTGGCATTGACGGGAACTATAAAATATTTTTCAAAAATAGATTAATATATATTTGTGTACAGACTAAAATCATTTCTTTATTCTTGATAAATTCCAAAATAAATTTTGGCTACATTTTCAAATACTCACCAGACGTTACTGATATTGTGTCAGGAACTATGGTGATGCTGAAATTGCTGCTGGAACTGTTAATTGCCTCTTTCAAAGTCTGAACAACAGTAGTATTATTTGGGACTTGTGCATTGGGCGCTGTTTGATTGAACACAAGCTCCACTTCTGCCTCAGTTCTATCCTCTCGTGTTTGAACTCTAACAAGACTGTGCCATGAAAGAAAGTGAGTCAGGTGTTAGATAATGATTACAGATTATTGAATGCTTTAACTACATTACATGGCACTTTTAACATTTAAAATTAAATTACAATAATAATTTACAGGAAAGTAACTTAATCACTGTTAAAAACATGTTTTACCTGAACCGAATCACAATGGCACGGATGAAGAAAGGAAATATTGGTTTGTAGATACTATTACACTGCAAAAAATAAACACAAAAAGAAAATTTAAACAACTTCAAAATTACATTGTACAAAAATGCCTGTTTAAATTAAATAAAATGTATGATTTTAGATTTGTTCTCTAGATAAAGTGTCAGTCAATAAAAGATATATTAAGTTGAAATATTACTCACCGTCTCTTCAACTCGTCTTTTGCGATCTTGAAATACACTGCTGGTGGGGTCTGTGAGATCAGGTACATATGGTTCAAGGAACTGTAGAAACAGAAAAACTTGGACAGGTGCAGGCGGAGCTTTTGTAGTTGTGGTAGTGGTTGGAGCTGCTGTGGTTGTTGTTGGAGTAGATGTAGTAGTTGTTGCAGCAGATGTTGTAATTGTTGGAGTTGCTGTGGTCGTTGATGTTGTTGATGTGTTTGTTGTTGGGGTAACTGTGGTAGTTGTTGGGATCACTGTGGTAGATTTAAAATGAGGACAAAATGGACATACAACATTTAACTGAGTCCCTGTAAAACATTTGAGACTTTTTGATCAAAGGATCAAAGATCACGAAATGTTACTCACATGTGTCACTGACAGTGATGGAGGCCCTTTCGATGTCAAAGCCTGTCACGTTTGAGGCTTGACTGATCAAAACACTTTTAATCTCAGTGTCATTTGGGACAGATGAGTTTACAAATTGAAGTTCTATGGTGTTGATGACTGATCCCTGCCTGTAAATGCAGACACAAAAATGATAGTTTTGAATATTTAGGGCTTTAGGTCAGTGCTCTTAACATTATATGTCAAAGTACTGAAATTACCTGAAGCTCACAACGGCCAAGGAGACAAAGGAAGAAGGGAATGAGTTTTTGTAAGCAGGTTCAATCTGCAGACACAAAGAAGATTTCCTTAAAACAATGTTTATCTGTGTGTTAATGTATAGAAACTGATTAATTTCATATAAATTGTAAACTTTACAGTGAGACAGGAGACTAATTAAAGGGCAAATCAAAAAACATAACCTCTATAGTGTGTAGCAATCGTGGTTCAGTCCAAAAAAAGTACTTGTTCTATCAATTTTGTATATTCCTGATGCCTAATGGTTTCACCTCTCTCTCTAGATCAGCAATCTGCAATTCATTTTTTTTTAAACATTTAATTTTAATATATACATTTTAGGTGAAAATCAGTACAATCCATTTTGGAATGAGGTTATAAAATGACAAAATATTAAACAAGTCAAGCGCTGTGAATCCAGTTGAAATGTTATGGGCAATTTAGAATCACCATAAATCATCATGTCTTTGGACTGTGGGAGGATGCCAGAGCACCTGGAGAGAACCCATGTTAAAATGGAGAGAACATGCAATTTTCACACAGAAAAACCATAGATTCAAACTCAGGACCTTTTTGCCAGGAAGAAATGCTTACCACCAAGGTGCTGAGCTACCTTTCCAAAAACCATGTACGTGAGTTTTTTCATAAATTTAAAAAAAAAAGACTTTTAAATCTAAGAAGTTATATTACTGCGTGCAGCTTTACGGTGATACATCCTTATTAAGTGAGAGAAATGTAGTGTGTTTAGTGTTGAATAAGTGCTATAAAGTCAGGTTCAGTGCATGAGTTGGAGATGCAAAAAGCAGTAGTAAGGTGAAGGAAAGAGAATCTGTATCTGAATTTGTTAAACTGAAAATCATTGTTCAAATATGAAGACAAATTCAGAGAGAATGCAGTTTGAGGGCTTCTCTCATGAGAAAAGAATAAAATTCCATGAATAACGATGACTTCAACTACTTTATCACCAGTAAAAACAGATTCCAGATCAATAAGCTCAAAACCACTGAATATATAAAGCTTTGTAAAAAGTCTTCTCAAGATTTACAACATTGCAAGCAAACATTCTGTAGTTGCTGCCATAATTGAGTGAAATTCTGTATTACACTGAGTATTTGGTGTTTTAATGGCTATTGCGTTTAGACAGCACGCAGCCTTCATTCTGCTTTCCAGAAAGAGGGGCGCAGATTTGGCTCGGATGACAGAAAAAAAAGAAGTTACATGCCTAAACAATCCTATATATTAGTGGGAAAAGTAAAAAATTACCTGTGTCTTAATAGATGCAGATCGCGCTTTAAAAGCTTCAGATGATGAATTCAACAAGTCCGCAATAAAATTGCTTTGAAGGGATCTGAAAACAACATATCTAGAGGTTGTTGTTGTCGGAGATGCTGTTGGTGTGATAGTTGGTGGGACAGTAGTGGTGGTGGTTGTTGTCGGAGGAACTGTAGGGGTGGTGGTTGGTGGGGCAGTGGTGGTTGTTGTCGGAGGAGCCGTGGTGGTGGTGGTAGGTGCGACAGTGGTGGTTGTTGTCGGAGGAGCCGTGGTGGTCGGTGGAGCAGTGGTGGTTGTTGTCGAAGGGGACGTGGTGGTGGTGGTAGGTGGGACAGTGGTGGTTGTTGTCGGAGGAACTGTAGTGGTGGTGGTTGGTGGGGTAGTGGTGGTTGTTGTCAGAGCAGCCGTGGTGGAAGTCGGTCGAGAAGTGGTGGTTGTTGTCGGTGGGGCAGTGGTGGTTGTTGTCGGAGGAGCCGTGGTGGTGGAGGTCGGTGGGGCAGTGGTGGTTGTTGTCGGAGGAGCAGTGGTGGTTGTTGTCGGAGGAGCAGTGGTTGTGGTTGTCGGAAGAGCCGTGGTGGTGGTAGGTGGGGAAGTGGTGGTTATTGTCGGAGGAACTGTAGTGGTGGTGGTCGGTGGGGCAGTGGTGGTTGTTGTCGGTGGGACAGGGGTGGTTGTGGTAGGTGGGGCAGTGGTGGTTGTTGTCGGAGGAGCAGTGGTTGTGGTTGTCGGAAGAGCCGTTGTGGTGGTAGGTGGGGCAGTGGTGGTTGTTGTCGGAGGAACTGTAGTGGTGGTGGTCGGTGGGGAAGTGGTGGTTGTTGTCGGAGGAACCGTAGTGGTGGTGGTCGGTGGGGCAGTGGTGGTTGTTGTCGGTGGGACAGGGGTGGTTGTGGTTGGAGGAGCCGTGGTGGTGGTAGGTGGGGCAGTGGTGGTTGTTGTCGGAGGAGCCGTGGTGGTGGTAGGTGGGGCAGTGGTGGTTGTTGTCGGAGGAACCGTGGTGGTGGTGGTCGGTGGGACAGTGGTGGTTGTTGTCGGAGGAGCCGTGGTGGTGGTGGTCGGTGGCGCAGTGGTGGTTGTTGTCGGAGGAACTGTAGTGGTGGTGGTCGGTGGGGCAGTGGTGGTTGTAGTCGGAGGAACTGTAGTGGTGGTGGTAGGTGGGGCCGTGGTGGTTGTTGTCGGAGGAACTGTAGGGGTGGTGGTTAGTGGGGCAGTGGTGGTTGTTGTCGGAGGAGCCGTGGTGGTTGGGGTCGGAGGAGCCGTGGTGGTGGTGGTCGGTGGGGCAGTGGTGGTTGTTGTCGGAGCAACCGTAGTGTTGGTGGTCGGTGGGGCAGTGGTGGTTGTTGTCGGAGGAGCCGTGGTGGTAGTGGTAGGTGGGACAGTGGTGGTTGTTGTCGGAGGAGCCGTGGTGGTTGTGGTCGGTGGGGCAGTGGTGGTTGTTGTCAGAGGAGCCGTGGTGGTGGTGGTAGGTGGGGCAGTGGTGGTTGTTGTTGGTGGAAACGTGGTGGTGGTCGGTGGAGCAGTGGTTGTTGTTGTCGGAGGAGCCGTGGTGGTGGTGGTAGGTTGGACAGTGGTGGTGGTAGGTGGGGCAGTGGTGGTTGTTGTCAGAGGAAAAGTAGTGGTGGTGGTTGGTGGGGCAGTGGTGGTTGTTGTCGGAGGAGCCGTGGTGGTCGTAGGTGGAGTAGTTGTGGTGGTAGGTGGAGCAGTGGTGGTTGTTGTCGGAGGAGCCGTGGTGGTTGTAGGTGGTTCAGTGGTGGTTGTTGTCGGTGGGACAAGGGTGGTTGTGGTCGGAGGAGCCGTGGTGGTGGTAGGTGGGGCAGTGGTGGTTGTTGTCAGAGGAGCCGAGGTGGTGGTAGGTGGGGCAGTGGTGGTTGTTGTCGGTGGGGCAGTGGTGGCTGTTGTCGGAGGAACTGTAGTGGTGGTGGTCGGTGGGGCAGTGGTGGTTGTTGTCGGAGCAACCGTAGTGGTGGTGGTCGGTGGGGCAGTGGTGGTTGATGTCGGTGGAGCCGTGGTGGTGGTGGTCGGTGGGACAGTGGTGGTGGTAGGTGGGGCAGTGGTGGTTGTTGTCGGAGGAGCTGTGGTGGTGGTAGGTGGGGCAGTGGTGGTTGTGGTCGGTGGGACAGGGGTGGTTGTGCTCGGAGGAGCCGTGGTTGTGGTAGGTGGGGCAGTGGTGGTTGTTGTCGGAGGAGCCGTGGTTGTGGTAGGTGGGGCAGTGGTGGTTGTTGTCGGTGGGGCAGTGGTGGTTGTTGTCGGAGGAACCGAGGTGGTGGTGGTCGGTGGGGCAGTGGTGGTTGTTGTCGGAGGAGCCGTGGTGGTGGTGGTAGGTGGGACATTGGTGGTTGTTGTTGGAGAAACTGTAGTGGTGGTGGTCGGTGGGGCAGTGGTGGTTGTTGTCGGAGGAACTGTAGTGGTGGTGGTTGGTGGGGCAGTGGTGGTTGTTGTCGGAGGGCCGTGGTGGTTGTTGTCGGAGGGGCCGTGGTGGTTGTGGTCGGAGGAGCCGTGGTGGTGGTGGTAGGTGGGGCAGTGGTGGTTGTTGACGGAGGAGCCGTGGTGGTGGTGGTCGGTGGGGCAGTGGTGGTTGTTGTTGGAGAAGCCGTGGTGGTGGTGGTAGGTGGGACAGTGGTGGTGGTAGGTGGGGCAGTGGTGGTTGTTGTCGGAGGAGCCGTGGTGGTGGTGGTAGGTGGTTCAGTGGTGGTTGTTGTCGGTGGGACAGGGGTGGTTGTGGTCGGAGGAGCCGTGGTGGTGGTAGGTGGGGCAGTGGTGGTTGTTGTCGGAGGAACTGTAGTGGTGGTGGTCGGTGGGGTAGTGGTGGTTGTTGTCGGAGGGGCCGTGGTGGTTGTTGTCGGAGGGGCCGTGGTGGTTGTGGTCGGAGGAGCAGTGGTGGTGGTGGTCGGTGGGGCAGTGGTGATTGTTGACGTAGGAGCCGTGGTGGTGGTGGTCGGTGGGGCAGTGGTGGTGGTTGTCGGAGAAGCCGTGGTGGTGGTGGTAGGTGGGGCAGTGGTGGTTGTTGTCGGAGCAACCGTATTGGTGGTGGTCGGAGGAGCCGTGGTGGTGGTAGGTGGGGCAGTGGTGGTTGTTGTCGGTGGGGCAGTGGTGGTTGTTGTCGGAGGAACTGTAGTGGTGGTGGTCGGTGGGGCAGTGGTGGTTGTTGTCGGAGGAGCCGTGGTGTTGGTGGTAGGTGGGACAGTGGTGGTGGTAGGTGGGGCAGTGGTGGTTGTTGTCGGAGGAGCTGTGGTGGTGGTAGGTGGGGCAGTGGTGGTTGTTGTCGGTGGGACAGGGCTGGTTGTGGTCGGAGGAGCCGTGGTGGTGGTAGGTGGGGCAGTTTTGGTTGTTGTTGGAGAAACTGTAGTGGTGGTGGTCGGTGGGGCAGTGGTGGTTGTTGTCGGAGCAACCGTAGTGGTGGTGGTCGGTGGGGCAGTGGTGGTGGTAGGTGGGGCAGTGGTCGTTGTTGTCGGAGGAGCCGTGGTGGTGGTAGGTGGGGCAGTGGTGGTTGTTGTCGAAGGAGCCGTGGTGGTGGTAGGTGGGGCAGTGGTGGTTGTTGTTGGAGAAACTGTAGTGGTGGTGTTCGGTGGGGCAGTGGTGGTTGTTGTCGGAGCAACCGTAGTGGTGGTGGTCGGAGGAGCCGTGGTGGTGGTAGGTGGGGCAGTAGTCGTTGTTGTCGGAGGAGCCGTGGTGGTGGTGGTCGGTGGAGCCGTGGTGGTTGTTGTCGGAGGAGCAGTGCTGGTGGTGGTCGGTGGGACAGTGGTGGTGGTAGGTGGGGCAGTGGTAGTTGTTGTCGGAGGAGCTGTGGTGGTGGTAGGTGGTTCAGTGGTGGTTGTTGTCGGTGGGGTAGTGGTGGTAGTTGTTGGAGAAACTGTAGTGGTGGTGGTCGGTGGGGCAGTGGTGGTTGTTGTCGGATCAACCGTAGTGGTGGTGGTCGGAGGAGCCGTGGTGGTGGTAGGTGGGGCAGTGGTGGTTGTTGTCGGTGGGGCAGTGGTGGTTGTTGTCGGAGGAACAGTAGTGGTGGTGGTCGGTGGGGCAGTGGTGGTTGTTGTCGGAGGAGCCGTGGTGGTGGTGGTCGGTGGGACAGTGGTGGTGGTAGGTGGGGCAGTGGTGGTTGTTGTCGGTGGGACAGGGGTGGTTGTGGTCGGAGGAGCCGTGGTGGTGGTAGGTGGGGCAGTGGTGGTTGTTGTCGGAGGAGCCGTGGTGGTGGTAGGTGGGGGTGGTGGTTGTTGTTGTCGGAGTAGCCGTGGTGGTGGCTGTAGGTGGGGCAGTGGTGGTGGTAGGCGGGGCAGTGGTTGTTGTTGTCGGAGGAGCCGTGGTGGTGGTAGGTGGGGCAGTGGTGGTTGTTGTTGGAGAAACTGTAGTGGTGGTGGTCGGTGGGGCAGTGGTGGTTGTTGTCGGAGCAACCGTAGTGGTGGTGGTCGGAGGAGCCGTGGTGGTGGTAGGTGGGGCAGTGGTGGTTGTTGTCGGTGGGGCAGTGGTGGTTGTTGTCGGAGGAACTGTAGTGGTGGTGGTCGGTGGGGAAGTGGTGGTTGTTGTCGGAGGAGCCGTGGTGGTGGTGGTCGGTGGGACAGTGGTGGTGGTAGGTGGGGCAGTGGTGGTTGTTGTCGGAGGAGCTGTGGTGGTGGTAGGTGGGGCAGTGGTGGTTGTTGTCGGTGGGAGAGGGGTGGTTGTGGTCGGAGGAGCCGTGGTGGTGGTAGGTGGGGCAGTGGTGGTTGTTGTCGGAGGAGCCGTGGTGGTTGTAGGTGGGGCAGTGGTGGTTGTTGTCGGAGGAGCCGTGGTGGTGGTCGGTGGGGCAGTGGTGGTTGTTGTCGGAGGAGCCGTGGTGGTGGTGGTCGGTGGGGCAGTGGTGGTTATTGTTGGAGAAACTGTAGTGGTGGTGGTCGGTGGGGCAGTGGTGGTGGTTGGTGGGGCAGTGGTGGTTGTTGTCGGTGGGGCAGTGGTGGTTGTTGTCGGAGGAACTGTAGTGGTGGTGGTCGGTGGGGCAGTGGTGGTTGTTGTCGGAGGAGCCGTGGTGGTGGTGGTGGTCGGTGGGACAGTGGTGGTGGTAGTTGGGGCAGTGGTTGTTGTTGTCGGAGGAGCCGTGGTGGTGGTAGGTGGGGCAGTGGTGGTTGTTGTCGGAGGAGCCGTGGTGGTGGTAGGTGGGGCAGTGGTGGTTGTTGTTGGAGAAACGGTAGTGGTGGTTGTCGGTGGGGCAGTGGTGGTTGATGTCGGAGCAACCGTAGTGGTGGTGGTCGGAGGAGCCGTGGTGGTGGTGGTCGGTGGGACAGTGGTGGTGGTAGGTGGGGCAGTGGTGGTTGTTGTCGGAGGAGCTGTGGTGGTGGTAGGTGGTTCAGTGGTGGTTGTTGTCGGTGGGACAGGGGTGGTTGTGGTCGGAGGAGCCGTGGTGGTGGTAGGTGGGGCAGTGGTGGTTGTTGTCGGAGGAGCCGTGGTGGTGGTAGGAGGGGCAGTGGTGGTTGTTTTCGGTGGGTCAGTGGTGGTTGTTGTTGGAGGAGCCGTGGTGGTGGTGGTGGGTGGGGCAGTGGTGGTTGTTGTCGGAGGAGCCGTGGTGGTGGTGGTTGTTGGGGCATTGGTGGTTGTTGTCGGAGCAACCGTAGTGGTGGTGGTCGGAGGAGCCGTGGTGGTGGTAGGTGGGGCAGTGGTGGTTGTTGTCGGTGGGGCAGTGGTGGTTGTTGTCGGAGGAACAGTAGTGGTGGTGGTCGGTGGGGCAGTGGTGGTTGTTGTCGGAGGAGCCGTGGTGGTGGTGGTCGGTGGGACAGTGGTGGTGGTAGGTGGGGCAGTGGTGGTTGTTGTCGGTGGGACAGGGGTGGTTGTGGTCGGAGGAGCCGTGGTGGTGGTAGGTGGGGCAGTGGTGGTTGTTGTCGGAGGAGCCGTGGTGGTGGTAGGTGGGGAAGTGGTGGTTGTTGTCGGAGTAGCCGTGGTGGTGGCTGTAGGTGGGGCAGTGGTGGTGGTAGGCGGGGCAGTGGTTGTTGTTGTCGGAGGAGCCGTGGTGGTGGTAGGTGGGGCAGTGGTGGTTGTTGTCGGAGGAGCCGTGGTGGTGGTAGGTGGGGCAGTGGTGGTTGTTGTTGGAGAAACTGTAGTGGTGGTGGTCGGTGGGGCAGTGGTGGTTGTTGTCGGAGCAACCGTAGTGGTGGTGGTCGGAGGAGCCGTGGTGGTGGTAGGTGGGGCAGTGGTGGTTGTTGTCGGTGGGGCAGTGGTGGTTGTTGTCGGAGGAACTGTAGTGGTGGTGGTCGGTGGGGAAGTGGTGGTTGTTGTCGGAGGAGCCGTGGTGGTGGTGGTCGGTGGGACAGTGGTGGTGGTAGGTGGGGCAGTGGTGGTTGTTGTCGGAGGAGCTGTGGTGGTGGTAGGTGGGGCAGTGGTGGTTGTTGTCGGTGGGACAGGGGTGGTTGTGGTCGGAGGAGCCGTGGTGGTGGTAGGTGGGGCAGTGGTGGTTGTTGTCGGAGGAGCCGTGTTGGTTGTAGGTGGGGCAGTGGTGGTTGTTGTCGGAGGAGCCGTGGTGGTGGTGGTCGGTGGGGCAGTGGTGGTTGTTGTCGGAGGAGCCGTGGTGGTGGTGGTCGGTGGGGCAGTGGTGGTTATTGTTGGAGAAACTGTAGTGGTGGTGGTCGGTGGGGCAGTGGTGGTGGTAGGTGGGGCAGTGGTGGTTGTTGTCGGTGGGGCAGTGGTGGTTGTTGTCGGAGGAACTGTAGTGGTGGTGGTCGGTGGGGCAGTGGTGGTTGTTGTCGGAGGAGCCGTGGTGGTGGTGGTGGTCGGTGGGACAGTGGTGGTGGTAGGTGGGGCAGTGGTTGTTGTTGTCGGAGGAGCCGTGGTGGTGGTAGGTGGGGCAGTGGTGGTTGTTGTCGGAGGAGCCGTGGTGGTGGTAGGTGGGGCAGTGGTGGTTGTTGTTGGAGAAACGGTAGTGGTGGTTGTCGGTGGGGCAGTGGTGGTTGATGTCGGAGCAACCGTAGTGGTGGTGGTCGGAGGAGCCGTGGTGGTGGTGGTCGGTGGGACAGTGGTGGTGGTAGGTGGGGCAGTGGTGGTTGTTGTCGGAGGAGCTGTGGTGGTGGTAGGTGGTTCAGTGGTGGTTGTTGTCGGTGGGACAGGGGTGGTTGTGGTCGGAGGAGCCGTGGTGGTGGTAGGTGGGGCAGTGGTGGTTGTTGTCGGAGGAGCCGTGGTGGTGGTAGGAGGGCAGTGGTGGTTGTTTTCGGTGGGGCAGTGGTGGTTGTTGTTGGAGGAGCCGTGGTGGTGGTGGTCGGTGGGGCAGTGGTGGTTGTTGTCGGAGGAGCCGTGGTGGTGGTGGTTGTTGGGGCATTGGTGGTTGTTGTCGGAGCAACCGTAGTGGTGGTGGTCGGAGGAGCCGTGGTGGTGGTAGGTGGGGCAGTGGTGGTTGTTGTCGGTGGGGCAGTGGTGGTGGTGGTTGTTGGGGCATTGGTGGTTGTTGTCGGAGCAAACGTAGTGGTGGTGGTCGGAGGAGCCGTGGTGGTCGTAGGTGGGGCAGTGGTGGTTGTTGTCGGTGGGGCAGTGGTGGTTGTTGTCGGAGGAACTGTAGAGGTGGTGGTCGGTGGGGCAGTGGTAGTTGTTGTCGGAGGAGCCGTGGTGGTGGTGGTCGGTGGGACAGTGGTTGTGGTAGGTGGGGCAGTGGTGGTTGTTGTCGGAGGAGCTGTGGTGGTGGTAGGTGGGGCAGTGGTGGTGGTAGGCAGGGCAGTGGTTGTTGTTGTCGGAGGAGCCGTGGTGGTGGTAGGCGGGGCAGTGGTGGTTGTTGTCGGAGGAGCCGTGGTGGTGATAGGTGGGGCAGTGGTGGTTGTTGTTGGAGAAACTGTAGTGGTGGTGGTCGGTGGGGCAGTGGTGGTTGTTGTCGGAGGAACTGTAGTGGTGGTGGTAGGTGGGGCAGTGGTGGTTGTTGTCGGAGGAGCCGTGGTGGTGGTGGTCGGTGGGACAGTGGTGGTGGTAGGTGGGGCAGTGGTGGTTGTTGTCGGAGGAGCTGTGGTGGTGGTAGGTGGGGCAGTGGTGGTTGTTGTCGGTGGGACAGGGGTGGTTGTGGTCGGAGGAGCCGTGGTGGTGGTAGGTGGGGCAGTGGTGGTTGTTGTCGGAGGAGCCGTGGTGGTGGTGGTCGGTGGGGCAGTGTCGGTTGTTGTTGGAGAAATTGTAGTGGTGGTGGTCGGTGGGGCAGTGGTGGTTGTTGTCGGAGCAACCGTAGTGGTGGTGGTCGGAGGAGCCGTGGTGGTGGTGGTAGGCGGGGCAGTGGTGGTTGTTGTCGGTGGGGCAGTGGTGGTTGTTGTCGGAGGAACTGTAGTGGTGGTGGTCGGTGGGGCAGTGGTGGTTGTTGTCGGAAGAGCCGTGGTGGTGGTGGTCGGTGGGACAGTGGTGGTGGTAGGTGGGGCAGTCGTTGTTGTTGTCGGAGGAGCCGTGGTGGTGGTAGGTGGGGCAGTGGTGGTTGTTGTCGGAGGAGCCGTGGTGGTGGTAGGTGGGGCAGTGGTGGTTGTTGTCGGAGAAGCTGTAGTGGTGGTTGTCGGTGGGGCAGTGGTGGTTGTTGTCGGAGCAACCGTAGTGGTGGTGGTCGGAGGAGCCGTGGTGGTGGTAGGTGGGGCAGTGGTGGTTGTTGTCGGAGGAGCCGTGGTGGTGGTCGGTGGAGCAGTGGTGGTTGTTGTCGGAGGAGCAGTGGTGGTGGTGGTCGGTGGGACAGTGGTGGTGGTAGGTGGGGGAGTGGTGGTTGTTGTTGGAGGAGCTGTGGTGGTGGTAGGTGGGGAAGTGGTGGTTGTTGTCGGTGGGACAGGGGTGGTTGTGGTCGGAGGAGCCGTGGTGGTGGTAGGTGGGGCAGTGGTGGTTGTTGTCGGAGGAGCCGTGGTGGTGGTAGGAGGGGCAGTGGTGGTTGTTGTCGGTGGGGCAGTGGTGGTTGTTGTCGGAGGAGCCGTGGTGGTGGTGGTCGGTGGGGCAGTGGTGGTTGTTGTCGGAGGAGCCGTGGTGGTGGTGGTTGTTGGGGCATTGGTGGTTGTTGTCGGAGCAAACGTAGTGGTGGTGGTCGGAGGAGCCGTGGAGGTGGTAGGTGGGGCAGTGGTGGTTGTTGTCGGTGGGGCAGTGGTGGTTGTTGTCGGAGGAACTGTAGAGGTGGTGGTCGGTGGGGCAGTGGTGGTTGTTGTCGGAGGAGCCGTGGTGGTGGTGGTCGGTGGGACAGTGGTGGTGGTAGGTGGGGCAGTGGTGGTTGTTGTCGGAGGAGCTGTGGTGGTGGTAGGTGGGGCAGTGGTGGTGGTAGGCAGGGCAGTGGTTGTTGTTGTCGGAGGAGCCGTGGTGGTGGTAGGTGGGGCAGTGGTGGTTGTTGTCGGAGGAGCCGTGGTGGTGGTGGTCGGTGGGACAGTGGTGGTGGTAGGTGGGGCAGTGGTGGTTGTTGTCGGAGGAGCCGTGGTGGTGGTGGTCGGTGGGACAGTGGTGGTGGTAGGGGGGGCAGTGGTGGTTGTTGTCGGAGGAGCGGTGGTGGTGGTAGGTGGGGCAGTGGTGGTGGTAGGCGGGGCAGTGGTTGTTGTTGTCGGAGGAGCCGTGGTGGTGGAAGGTGGGGCAGTGGTGGTTGTTGTCGGAGGAGCGGTGGTGGTGGTAGGTGGGGCAGTGGTGGTTGTGGTTGGAGAAACTGTAGTGGTGGTGGTCGGTGGGGCAGTGGTGGTTGTTGTCGGAGCAACCGTAGTGGTGGTGGTCGGAGGAGCCGTGGTGGTGGTAGGTGGGGCAGTGGTGGTTGTTGTCGGTGGGGCAGTGGTGGTTGTTGTCGGAGGAGCCGTGGTGGTGGTGGTCGGTGGGGCAGTGGTGGTTGTTGTCGGAAGAGCCGTGGTGGTGGTGGTCGGTGGGACAGTGGTGGTGGTAGGTGGGGCAGTGGTTGTTTTTGTCGGAGGAGCCGTGGTGGTGGTGGGTGGGGCAGTGGTGGTTGTTGTTGGAGAAGCTGTAGTGGTGGTTGTCGGTGGGGCAGGGGTGGTTGTTGTCGGAGCAACCGTAGTGGTGGTGGTCGGAGGAGCCGTGGTGGTGGTAGGTGGGGCAGTGGTGGTTGTTGTCGGAGGAGCAGTGGTGGTGGTGGTCGGTGGGACAGTGGTGGTGGTAGGTGGGGCAGTGGTGGTTGTTGTTGGAGGAGCTGTGGTGGTGGTAGGTGGTTCAGTGGTGGTTGTTGTCGGTGGGACAGGGGTGTTTGTGGTCGGAGGAGCCGTGGTGGTGGTAGGTGGGGCAGTGGTGGTTGTTGTCGGAGGAGCCGTGGTGGTGGTGGTTGTTGGGGCATTGGTGGTTGTTGTCGGAGCAAACGAGTGGTGGTGGTCGGAGGAGCCGTGGTGGTCGAGGTGGGGCAGTGGTGGTTGTTGTCGGTGGGGCAGTGGTGGTTGTTGTCGGAGGAACTGTAGAGGTGGTGGTCGGTGGGGCAGTGGTGGTTGTTGTCGGAGGAGCCGTGGTGGTGGTGGTCGGTGGGACAGTGGTGGTGGTAGGTGGGGCAGTGGTGGTTGTTGTCGGAGGAGCTGTGGTGGTGGTAGGTGGGGCAGTGGTGGTGGTAGGCAGGGCAGTGGTTGTTGTTGTCGGAGGAGCCGTGGTGGTGGTAGGTGGGGCAGTGGTGGTTGTTGTCGGAGGAGCCGTGGTGGTGGTGGTCGGTGGGACAGTGGTGGTTGTTGTCGGAGGAGCCGTGGTGGTGGTAGGTGGGGCAGTGGTGGTTGTTGTTGGAGGAGCCGTGGTGGTGGTGGTTGTTGGGGCATTGGTGGTTGTTGTCGGAGCAAACGTAGTGGTGGTGGTCGGAGGAGCCGTGGTGGTCGTAGGTGGGGCAGTGGTGGTTGTTGTCGGTGGGGCAGTCGTGGTTGTTGTCGGAGGAGCTGTGGTGGTGGTAGGTGGGGCAGTGGTGGATGTTGTTAGAGAAGCTGTAGTGGTGGTTGTCGGTGGGGCAGTGGTGGTTGTTGTCGGAGCAACCGTAGTGGTGGTGGTCGGAGGAGCCGTGGTGGTGGTAGGTGGGGCAGTGGTGGTTGTTGTCGGAGGAGCCGTGGTGGTGGTCGGTGGAGCAGTGTTGGTTGTTGTCGGAGGAGCAGTGGTGGTGGTGGTCGGTGGGACAGTGGTGGTGGTAGGTGGGGCAGTGGTGGTTGTTGTTGGAGGAGCTGTGGTGGTGGTAGGTGGTTCAGTGGTGGTTGTTGTCGGTGGGACAGGGGTGGTTGTGGTCGGAGGAGCCGTGGTGGTGGTAGGTGGGGCAGTGGTGGTTGTTGTCGGAGGAGCCGTGGTGGTGGTGGTTGTTGGGGCATTGGTGGTTGTTGTCGGAGCAAACGTAGTGGTGGTGGTCGGAGGAGCCGTGGTGGTCGAGGTGGGGCAGTGGTGGTTGTTGTCGGTGGGGCAGTGGTGGTTGTTGTCGGAGGAACTGTAGAGGTGGTGGTCGGTGGGGCAGTGGTGGTTGTTGTCGGAGGAGCCGTGGTGGTGGTGGTCGGTGGGACAGTGGTGGTGGTAGGTGGGGCAGTGGTGGTTGTTGTCGGAGGAGCTGTGGTGGTGGTAGGTGGGGGGCAGTGGTGGTGGTAGGCAGGGCAGTGGTTGTTGTTGTCGGAGGAGCCGTGGTGGTGGTAGGTGGGGCAGTGGTGGTTGTTGTCGGAGGAGCCGTGGTGGTGGTGGTCGGTGGGACAGTGGTGGTGGTAGGTGGGGCAGTGGTGGTTGTTGTCGGAGGAGCTGTGGTGGTGGTAGGTGGGGGCAGTGGTGGTGGTAGGCGGGCAGTGGTTGTTGTTGTCGGAGGAGCCGTGGTGGTGGTAGGCGGGCAGTGGTGGTTGTTGTCGGAGGAGCCGTGGTGGTGGTAGGTGGGGCAGTGGTGGTTGTTGTTGGAGAAACTGTAGTGGTGGTGGTCGGTGGGGCAGTGGTGGTTGTTGTCGGAGCAACGGTAGTGGTGGTGGTCGGACGAGCCGTGGTGGTGGTAGGTGGGGCAGTGGTGGTTGTTGTCGGTGGGGCAGTGGTGGTTGTTGTCGGAGGAACTGTGGTGGTGGTGGTCGGTGGGGCAGTGGTGGTTGTTGTCGGAGGAGCCGTGGTGGTGGTGGTCGGTGGGACAGTGGTGGTGGTAGGTGGGGCAGTGGTGGTTGTTGTCGGAGGAGCTGTGGTGGTGGTAGGTGGGGAAGTGGTGGTTGTTGTCGGTGGGACAGGGGTGGTTGTGGTCGGAGGAGCCGTGGTGGTGGTAGGTGGGGCAGTGGTGGTTGTTGTCGGAGGAGCCGTGGTGGTGGTAGGTGGGGCAGTGGTGGTTGTTGTCGGTGGGGCAGTGGTGGTTGTTGTCGGAGGAGCCGTTGTGGTGGTGGTCGGTGGGGCAGTGGTGGTTGTTGTCGGAGGAGCCGTGGTGGTGGTGGTCGGTGGGACAGTGGTGGTGGTAGGTGGGGCAGTGGTTGTTGTTGTCGGAGGAGCCGTGGTGGTGGTAGGTGGGGCAGTGGTGGTGGTTGTCGGAGGAGCCGTGGTGGTGGTAGGTGGGGCAGTGGTGGTTGTTGTTGGAGAAACTGTAGTGGTGGTTGTCGGTGGGGCAGTGGTGGTTGTTGTCGGAGCAACCGTAGTGGTGGTGGTAGGTGGGGCAGTGGTTGTTGTTGTCGGAGGAGCCGTGGTGGTGGTGGTCGGTGGGACAGCGGTGGTGGTAGGTGGGGCAGTGGTGGTTGTTGTCGGAGGAGCTGTGGTGGTGGTAGGTGGGGCAGTGGTGGTGCTAGGCGGGGCAGTGGTTGTTGTTGTCGGAGGAGCCGTGGTGGTGGTAGGTGGGGCAGTGGTGGTTGTTGTCGGAGGAGCCGTGGTGGTGGTGGTCGGTGGGACAGTGGTGGTGGTAGGTGGGGCAGTGGTGGTTGTTGTCGGAGGAGCTGTGGTGGTGGTAGGTGGGGCAGTGGTGGTGGTAGGCGGGGCAGTGGTTGTTGTTGTCGGAGGAGCCGTGGTGGTGGTAGGTGGGGCAGTGGTGGTTGTTGTCGGAGGAGCCGTGGTGGTGGTAGGTGGGGCAGTGGTGGTTGTTGTTGGAGAAACTGTAGTGGTGGTGGTCGGTGGGGCAGAGGTGGTTGTTGTCGGAGCAACCGTAGTGGTGGTGGTCGGAGGAGCCGTGGTGGTGGTAGGTGGGGCAGTGGTGGTTGTTGTCGGTGGGGCAGTGGTGGTTGTTGTCGGAGGAACTGTAGTTGTGGTGGTCGGTGGGGCAGTGGTGGTTGTTGTCGGAGGAGCCGTGGTGGTGGTGGTCGGTGGGACAGTGGTGGTGGTAGGTGGGGCAGTGGTGGTTGTTGTCGGAGGAGCTGTGGTGGTGGTAGGTGGGGAAGTGGTGGTTGTTGTCGGTGGGACAGGGGTGGTTGTTGTCGGAGGAGCCGTGGTGGTGGTAGGTGGGGCAGTGGTGGTTGTTGTCGGTGGGGCAGTGGTGGTTGTTGTCGGAGGAGCCGTTGGTGTGGTGGTCGGTGGGGCAGTGGTGGTTGTTGTCGGAGGAGCCGTGGTGGTGGTGGTCGGTGGGGCAGTGGTGGTTGTTGTTGGAGAAACTGTAGTGGTGGTGGTCGGTGGGGCAGTGGTGGTTGTTATCGGTGGGGCAGTGGTGGTTGTTGTCGGAGGAACTGTAGTGGTGGTCGTCGGTGGGGCAGTGGTGGTGGTTGTCGGAGGAGCCGTGGTGGTGGTGGTCGGTGGGACAGTGGTGGTGGTAGGTGGGGCAGTGGTTGTTGTTGTCGGAGGAGCCGTGGTGGTGGTAGTTGGGGCAGTGGTGGTTGTTGTCGGAGGAGCCGTGGTCGTGGTAGGTGGGGCAGTGGTGGTTGTTGTTGGAGAAACTGTAGTGGTGGTTGTCGGTGGGGCAGTGGTGGTTGTTGTCGGAGCAATCGTAGTGGTGGTGGTAGGTGGGGCAGTGGTGGTTGTTGTCGGAGGAGCCGTGGTGGTGGTGGTCGGTGGGGCAGTGGTGGTTGTTGTCGGAGGAGCCGTGGTGGTGGTCGGTGGAGCAGTGGTGGTTGTTGTCGGAGGAGCAGTGGTGGTGGTGGTCGGTGGGACAGTGGTGGTGGTAGGTGGGGCAGTGGTGGTTGTTGTCGGAGGAGCTGTGGTGGTGGTAGGTGGTTCAGTGGTGGTTGTTGTCGGTGGGACAGGGGTGGTTGTGGTCGGAGTAGCCGTGGTGGTGGTAGGTGGGGCAGTGGTGGTTGTTGTCGGAGGAGCCGTGGTGGTGGTAGGAGGGGCAGTGGTGGTTGTTGTCGGTGGGGCAGGGGTGGTTGTTGTCGGAGCAGCCGTGGTGGTGGTGGTCAGTGGGTGAGTGGTGGTTGTTGTCGGAGGAGCCGTGGTGGTGGTGGTTGTTGGGGCATTGGTGGTTGTTGTCGGAACAACCGTAGTGGTGGTAGGTGGGGCAGTGGTGGTTGTTGTCGGTGGGGCAGTGGTGGTTGTTGTCGGAGGAACTGTAGTGGTGGTGGTCGGTGGGGCAGTGGTGGTTGTTGTCGGAGGAGCCGTGGTGGTGGTAGGTGGGGCAGTGGTGGTTGTTGTCGGAGGAGCCGTGGTGGTGGTGGTCGGTGGGACAGTGGTGGTGGTAGGTGGGGCAGTGGTGGTTGTTGTCGGAGGAGCTGTGGTGGTGGTAGGTGGGGCAGTGGTGGTGGTAGGCGGGGCAGTGGTTGTTGTTGTCGGAGGAGCCGTGGTGGTGGTAGGTGGGGCAGTGGTGGTTGTTGTCGGAGGAGCCGTGGTGGTGGTAGGTGGGGCAGTGGTGGTTGTTGTCGGTGGGGCAGTGGTGGTTGTTGTCGGAGGAGCCGTTGTTGTGGTGGTCGGTGGGGCAGTGGTGGTTGTTGTCGGAGGAGCCGTGGTGGTGGTAGGTGGGGCAGTGGTGGTTGTTGTCGGAGGAGCTGTGGTGGTGGTAGGTGGGGAAGTGGTGGTTGTTGTCGGTGGGGCAGTGGTGGTTGTTGTCGGAGGAGCCGTTGTTGTGGTGGTCGGTGGGGCAGTGGTGGTTGTTGTCGGAGGAGCCGTGGTGGTGGTAGGTGGGGCAGTGGTGGTTGTTGTCGGTGGGGCAGTGGTGGTTGTTGTCGGAGGAGCCGTTGTTGTGGTGGTCGGTGGGGCAGTGGTGGTTGTTGTCGGAGGAGCCGTGGTGGTGGTGGTCGGTGGGGCAGTGGTGGTTGTTGTCGGAGGAGCCGTGGTGGTGGTAGGTGGGGCAGTGGTGGTTGTTGTTGGAGAAACTGTAGTGGTGGTGGTCGGTGGGGCAGAGGTGGTTGTTGTCGGAGCAACCGTAGTGGTGGTGGTCGGAGGAGCCGTGGTGGTGGTAGGTGGGGCAGTGGTGGTTGTTGTCGGTGGGGCAGTGGTGGTTGTTGTCGGAGGAACTGTAGTGGTGTGGTCGGTGGGGCAGTGGTGGTTGTTGTCGGAGGAGCCGTGGTGGTGGTGGTCGGTGGGACAGTGGTGGTGGTAGGTGGGGCAGTGGTGGTTGTTGTCGGAGGAGCTGTGGTGGTGGTAGGTGGGGAAGTGGTGGTTGTTGTCGGTGGGACAGGGGTGGTTGTGGTCGGAGGAGCCGTGGTGGTGGTAGGTGGGGCAGTGGTGGTTGTTGTCGGAGGAGCCGTGGTGGTGGTAGGTGGGGCAGTGGTGGTTGTTGTCGGTGGGGCAGTGGTGGTTGTTGTCGGAGGAGCCGTGGTGGTGGTGGTCGGTGGGGCAGTGGTGGTTGTTGTCGGAGGAGCCGTGGTGGTGGTGGTCGGTGGGGCAGTGGTGGTTGTTGTTGGAGAAACTGTAGTGGTGGTGGTCGGTGGGGCAGTGGTGGTTGTTATCGGTGGGGCAGTGGTGGTTGTTGTCGGAGGAACTGTAGTGGTGGTCGTCGGTGGGGCAGTGGTGGTTGTTGTCGGAGGAGCCGTGGTGGTGGTGGTCGGTGGGACAGTGGTGGTGGTAGGTGGGGCAGTGGTTGTTGTTGTCGGAGGAGCCGTGGTGGTGGTAGGTGGGGCAGTGGTGGTTGTTGTCGGAGGAGCCGTGGTGGTTGTAGGTGGGGCAGTGGTGGTTGTTGTTGGAGAAACTGTAGTGGTGGTGGTCGGTGGGGCAGTGGTGGTTGTTGTCGGAGCAACCGTAGTGGTGGTGGTCGGAGGAGCCGTGGTGGTGGTAGGTGGGGCAGTGGTCGTTGTTGTCGGAGGAGCCGTGGTGGTGGTCGGTGGAGCAGTGGTGGTTGTTGTCGGAGGAGCAGTGGTTGTGGTTGTTGGAAGGGCCGTGGTGGTGGTAGGTGGGGCAGTGGTAGTTGTTGTCGGAGGAACTGTAGTGGTGGTGGTTGGTGGGGCAGTGGTGGTTGTTGTCGGAGGGGCCGTGGTGGTTGTGGTCGGAGCGGCCGTGGTGGTTGTGGTCGGAGGAGCCGTGGTGGTGGTGGTCGGTGGGGCAGTGGTGGATGTTAACGGAGGAGCCGTGGTGGTGGTGGTCGGTGGGGCAGTGGTGATTGTTGTCGGAGAAGCCGTGGTGGTGGTGGTAGGTGGGACAGTGGTGGTGGTAGGTGGGGCAGTGGTGGTTGTTGTCGGAGGAGCAGTGGTGGTGGTGGTAGGTGGTTCAGTGGTGGTTGTTGTCGGTGGGACAGGGGTGGTTGTGGTCGGAGGTGCCGTGGTGGTGGTAGGTGGGGCAGTGGTGGTTGTTGTCGGTGGGGCAGTGGTGGTTGTTGTCGGAGGAGCCGTGGTGGTGGTGGTCGGTGGGGCAGTGGTGGTTGTTGTCGGAGGAGCCGTGGTGGTGGTAGGTGGGGCAGTGGTGGTTGTTGTCGGTGGGGCAGTGGTGGTTGTTGTCGGAGGAGCCGTGGTGGTGGTGGTCGGTGGGGCAGTGGTGGTTGTTGTCGGAGGAGCCGTGGTGGTGGTGGTGGTCAGTGGGGCAGTGGTGGTTGTTGTTGGAGAAACTGTAGTGGTGGTGGTCGATGGTTCAGTGGTGGTTGTTGTCAGAGGAGCCGTGGTGGTGGTCGGTTGAGAAGTGGTGGTTGTTGTCGAGGAACCGTGGTGGTTATTGTCGGAGGAGTCGTCGTGGTTGTTATTCCTGTTGTTGACGTTTGTGCCGCTGTAGCTGTAGGAGTTAAGTTCACATTCTCTTCAATATGAATTTATTTATATATTAAGCACAATTTTTATTTCATAAAACCTTTCATTAAGTATTTCTGAGTCACCATTCCCAAACAAATCCTTCATGTACTATATCTTCCTAATGCAAATATGCCATGAATTCATTCCAACAACAGTTTTCACAACAATTTTCACCCTCACTTGAGTACATCAATATAATTCATGAAGTAGAACTTAGACTGCTGTTAAAGAGTAATGAATGTTGACCCAAAATTGACAGCTAGACCCTGAACTTCTACACGTAATTCACTGGTTGGGCCCATGTCCTCATTTTTGGTTTAACAGCGTTTTTAGTAGACAAAGGTGAATGGCTTAGACATAAATTGAGCTACAATTTGGCGAAAGCCTAGGAGGGGATTGATCCCCATGTATTATTGAAAAACGAAGAAGTGAAACCATAACAAAAGGGGACGCAGGGTGGGGCACTAAAACCAGAAAAAACTGCTCGTATAACTGGGGGATTGTATATAGATAAAAACTGAGCCACTGAACACAGGACACAGGTCACAGATTTCCATTGTT
Organism: Oreochromis aureus; assembly: GCF_013358895.1. Taxonomy (NCBI): domain Eukaryota; kingdom Metazoa; phylum Chordata; class Actinopteri; order Cichliformes; family Cichlidae; genus Oreochromis; species Oreochromis aureus. The sequence goes on from NW_024108816.1 coordinate 206,110, forward strand.
TAATTCCTTTTCCATGGAATTATTTGACACCCTTATATTTAAATGTCAAAATCTAAAGTAAAAATTACATTTTTGTTTAGCACATTATTTTCCTATAACCAATACAAGTTTTAATATCATGAGATATTCCATGATTCTAATCGCAAAACTGCATAATATTAATCTATAGAGTAACAGAAATATGGTACCCTAAATATTAATATTTGTTTTCTGAAAATTCAATGAGTAAAAACTTCATAAACTGTGGGATAAATGGCTGGCTGAAATTTACTGCAGCATCTGAAAGGCCTCACTTCTATCCACATGTTCATAAAAGCCAACCTTCACCTGTTATTCCTTCCATAACAATCCAAAATAATCCTATAATATAATTATTTTTTACAGTTGCAATGATATTGTTTCTTAAACTTGCAAAAAAAATTAAAATAATAAATAAATAAATAAATTGATTTCAGTAATTAACAGAGCCCAAATGGACTTTCTCAGCCTTGAAAACGTCAGAAGACATGGCTGCACAATATCAGCCTTGTCCTTGCATTTTAAGTTCCAGATAGTTTTAAAGTATGAAGGTAATCTTTTGCATGGTTTCATTTAATATGTTAATGTTGTAAAAAAGCTGATTATGAGGAAGTTTAGTGGGAACCTTTCAACCTTTTTCAGAAATGAATGATTTTAAATGGAATGATCTATGTGTGTTGTGACACTGAGTATGAGGAAAACCAAATGCTTCAGATTCAAGAAGGAAAGAGACAGACAGTTTTCAAAGCAAAACTGTCACCATGTATCCAAAGTTTCCTCTTCTCAGCTATACCAAAGTCAAAGTTGCTACTAAACCCACTTTTTGTAGAAATAAAAAAAATGTTGAAATTTGGCTTCATCTTGCATCACTAGGTACAACTCACCTAGATTTACTTCATTGACGTTAATATGTGCCTAACCATTAAAGTATTAAAGCACTCAACATTAATACAGTCTACATATTTTCAGTAGCAATTATTCATCATGTTATATATAGCTATGCTAAAGCAGGTCATTTATTTTATATCACTAGTAAGATTAGCATCACTTAGCTTACCTGTTAGAAGCAAGGAAACTGATATCATCAGTCCAACCCCCATTGTTTAATCAGTTAAATCTGTAAAAGAAATATATGTCAAGGCTAGGCACAACGATTAAAAAACAAATTTAAAAACTGAGTTAAAAACCCAGTAAAATAAAATGTGACAAAAATGCAAAATAATTATTATTAACTGTACTTATCATTATACTTCTTAATAAAAAACAACAACTGTGCATGAACAATTTTAAAATAATATGGGTAAAACAATTAATTAGCATTAGTTTAATAAGTAAGTGAAAGAAACAAAAAGTCATTTTCATAGTACATAAAAACTATTGTGTACATTGTACTTACAAAAACTGAGATCAGATGAAAATGTATTAATTCTCCCTTTTTTAATCCTTTTTTAGATATTTTGAAATTATTATGTTTTAAACAGTGCACTTCACCTCTTTGCTCTGATAAACCTTATGTTCACACCTCTTGTGGCTTTATATATTTCAGAAGAGTGAGGGCTAATGACGTATGTGAGAGATGACAGAAGAAGCTGTGACATGTTGAGGAACAATGTCACGTCACAGGATTCACAAGTTTGTCAAGCGATCAACCTGAATATTTCTTGGCTCAGGATCACAGCCTCTCCCTTCTTTTTTCTTGTGACCTGAGTTATTCGTAGACGTCAAGGCAGACAAACCAACAATGAATTCCAGTAGAGTGAAAAACAGTTGGAAGTTATGTAACATGATCAAAGTAAGCAGACATCTTTGTTTAATACAGAGTATGAGTTTCCAAAGATTTTTCACTGTACCATGTGATACAGAACTTTTAAACAAAGTGATATATTCTAATAATATGTTGTGAATTCACAGCATCGCAGTTAAATTTCTTTCTATTTTTCCAAGTAACTGAAAGCTTATGAAGACAATATTATCTAGTGCAAAATTATGATATTTAACAAATGGGACATCACAGCACTTTGCTTTTGGTCAAAGGTTGGCTCAGCAATACATTATATACCACACTGCTTTCATTCATTCACTGTCTTGTCTCCATTTACTGCATTGAGATGATTAAAGCTGAACATGGATATGCAGTATTATTATTTTATATATACTGGTTCAATTCTCTTCACTTTTTACCCCAAGCCAAGCCAAGAAAGCTTTGTAAATCTGGCATTGAAGAGCCATGGACTGGAAATGAATCTAGCTGGAAGTGAAACAATTTCTTACATACTCATTACAAACCTACATGAGTCTACAGGAACAGATTGGTCATGGAAATCTTTGACATGAAGCTCCTGGTGCATTTTTTTTGTGTTGATGTTTATGCGAAACAAAGTTTAGAAATATGGTTATTCAGTCAGCAGAGCCTTTGTGACCTTCGTGCACTATGTTTCAACACTAGACAGCTGCACGCTGTAACTTTACATGATCTGTCACTTCATAGCTGAATACTTGTGGTTCCTAAACACTTCCACTTTGCCATAATACCACTTACAGTTGATCATGTAATATCTAGAAAGCAGAAAATTTTACAAACTGACTTGTTGCAAAGGTGGCGTTGTACATTTGAACTGATGTTGGCCAACAGCGAGATCAGTTGATCTGCAAAGATTGCAGCTGAGTCTGTCTGCCAGACCTGCCAGAAATAACTCTGTTCTTGATTTGTGGCTTCAGTATTTAATGGAATCTGTTCCACTTTTGCAGACTGAGTTACTGAAGCTCATTTTGTGGTTTTGAATTAGCCAAGGAATAGACAAATTATGCTATTGCCAATCAAAGCTTGCATAAATTGCCTAACAATAAGGTTCAGGACTGATTTAATAACGTAAACACTTGAACAAACATAAAGAAAGGCCTTTTGTCTGGATAAAAGTAATCATCCTTCATTAACAAGCATTATTTATCCGTGAATGATGTTTGAGATCTAGTATGCTATGTAAGCAGCTGTTTTAATGTTTATTTTTAGAATCGAGCAGGTACGTGTGCGTCACTTTCATTATTAGGTGGGGTTCTGTTTTTGTGAAACAGCTTCATACCAGTGAACAATCATGTAGACAAAAGGCATCTACCACATTGTTTCCACACCATTTCTAATTCACTCAGAATAAACTGGAGCCCGTTCTCACTCCCGGGGAGTAGCATACCGACGTTTTGTCACGTCCCGCGGCGTTCGTGAGGAACGCGAAAGGTGACCTGCCGCGTTCTGATGGTACGCGGCGGGTTATGGATGAATTCCAGTGGAATGATGGTCCCGCGGTAATAGACATTCCAGCCATGTATTCCAGCCCTAAACCTAACCTTATCCCTAACCGTAACCATCACAGAAATGACGTGAAATAGTGTTTTTGAAAGCAATTTTAAGAAAATGAACGAAAATGTGTAGATTGAGTCCAAACGGTTCTCATGTTTTGTCATTTTTTTTCGATCTCGTCATTTAGGAACGTGTTGGGTACCCGAAAGCGTAAAATGTTGACGATTAAATCTTCTTAACTGCTGGAACAGAGATTTTTAAGTCAAGCAAATCAGAGAAGATGGAAGAAAAAGAAATCTGCAGACAAGCATACATTTTAATGCAAATGAAAAGTCTAGAAATATTACGCTAAAATATTAAATAATTATAACTCATCAGCTGCTCAGTCAGAAATATTTCTTCTGAATCTTCCCTAAGTTAAATAATCAAATCTTCATTTTCTGTTATATATTTTCAGTAATTAAACAAGTAATTTTTCAAATAAAGTGAACACAACAAAGACAACAAAGAGAATAAAAGCATTTCTAAAATGTTAAAAATAAGACAGAAAGTTATTGAAAACAGACTTTGAGAAACTAATTCTAAACATTCCACTATACTAATTGTTATCATTATTTCTAAACATTAATTATACAAATTTTGTAAAGAAATTTTTATAACGAAACAAAGATTATCTATTAATATTGATATTAATATTTTCTTTGGTCACAGAAAGATAAGTGCTTTAAAGGTCATGGTCTACGTCAACTACATGCCATTGATGCCACATTCTCTGACTATTTTTGAGAGCGATTTCAGTAAAAGACTAATAATGAAACAGGAAGCCTCCATCAGTACATATTTTTCAAAGATGAAAAATGCACGAGGAGTGTCCACCACACCTACACATTTTCACCAAGTTTGTTTTCAAGGGCAACAAAGGATGTGATTGTTGGTGTGATTAGAATTTCAAAGAGTGAAAATTTCAATCAGCAGACAGTCAGTCTGCTGATTGAAATTTTGTATGGTAGTCAGTCATACCACACAAGGGCGTAGATTTGGTTTTGGCATTGGTGGGGACGGATGATTCAACCACCGAACCCTGCCCTGTTTCTTTTTTTTTTTCCTTTTTGTCTTTGCTTCTTGATAAAAAAAAAGGAGAAATATACTTGCCTACACATGCTATTCTACATGCTTTTAAACCATTTAAAATTACAATTCATAATGTTAAATTACTATTAAACAAATGACTGATTTTAGACTTTAGTTTACTTCAGCCATATTCCATATAAATCAGGTATCACAAAAATTAAAAAAGCTTCAAATAGAGTCATGACAATAAAAGAATATGACTTTAAGGACCTAACAACATTACTTCAGTTATAGTACACCAACATCTCTTACACATTAGCACTAAGGGAACACTGAATGACCTGCTGGTTTTTGTCCATAAAACTACTCATCTAAGATGACCACGAAGTAAAAGATCTCTCAGCAAAATTATGCAACATTTTAGGCACACTATTGCCCCGATCAACTCAGTGAGCTGGGACTTTTTATTCTAAACATGAACTACTGTTACAGCAACCCATGGATTATTTTGTTGTTGATTGTTGTGCCCCACACAACAACTCAATGTCCACTATGTGAAGGAGTCTATACTATACTGTCTATACTATACTGTCCTGGTGGACATGGCAACACTTTTTTCATGGTTACATACAGTTTTAGACTGATGTGGGCCAAAGCCTAGCACATACTTGCCAAACTTGAGACCTCAGAATTAGGGAGACATTCAAAGGGGTTTTTACAGTGTTTACTTATCGGGAAAAAATAAGTTAAATGTCACCGGCCTGTTTCCGGGGTGTCCAAATTCAGAGGCTGCGTCCACCTGAGGACCCGGCCTTCGCGGTCTAAGTGGGCCGGGTCCTCCGAAAGCCGGGTAGACCGTAAATGAGCGACTGTTAAATTGCGGGTCTAGCCTTCATAATTACGTCACCTCTGCCGTCTGCTCCTTGCTGTCTAAATAAAATAAAATATAACCGGACGCTTGCGTAGATTCTCGACCATCTCACACTTCTGTTTAATCAGTTTTCTGTTTGACATTTATTCAGCTGTGTGTGAAACCCCGGAGGAACCCTCCGAGGATTAATAAAGTTTTATTTAATCTAATCTAATCTAATAACTTTAATCTCAGCCAAACCGATTTACTCACGAACAAATAAAACACTGAAAAAGGCCAAACAATAACATGTTGAAGTTATTTGAAGTTTACACAGCTACATTCTCGCCTGAAAATATGTTTAAAGTTTATTTCGCGACCCAGAAAGAGTAATAAGTAATAATATTAATACTAAGTAGCTGCATTAATAGAAGCCATTGTTGGAAACTGGGATTGGCTGGGCTAATCTGGGATATGGTTTTTCAATTTTGTTGTCCGGGTGGAAAGTCGGGAGAAATTGGGGAGAGTGGTGGCTCCGGGAGATTTTCGGGAGGGGCACTGAAATTCGGGATTCTCCCGGAAAAATCGGGAGGGTTGGCATGTATGGCCTGGTATTGCCTGTAACGTTATTATGACGGACACATTTTATGAGTGAACTTGACTTTAAGTGACTTACAGGTTTCTTTGAAAAATACTTTCTTATAACCAGGTTCTTCCTTTTTGCTGCCATCCTCCTCTCCTCCTTGCAGGTCCTCACAGCGCAGGATTGCCGCTGCTAAAACTAAACAAAGCTCCCTGAAAGGCACAGCCAATCACATTGGCCATATTTGTCACATGAGGTAGGACTCCAGTAGAGAACGTAATTTAACTCTTTCTGCACCGCTGGGCGAATGAGACGTTGACAGATCTTTTTTTTTCTTTCTATTGGGTTTGTATTTCTTTACTCGAAGAGGTCAAATTATTGGTGGGGACAATTCAATAATCGCTGGATATTGGTGGGGACATGTCCCTTCCGTCCATGCCAAATCGACGCCCTTGATACCACACCATAATCCTCATGCATGACTGAATTTATTATTCAAATGACTTTAGATGTAATTTAAGTTAGTAAGTTATTACTGTGTTATCTGCAGAATATATGTCAAAAATTATTTAAAAAACAACAAACCAAAAAACCCTGCAATTTTTCATAGACAGAACTCCCAAAATATTAATGCTTGAAACATTTGTGGCAAGTCTCTACAATAATAACTTAAGTTCTTCCTTTAATCTTTTAACATGATCTGTTTATTCACTAAATCTAAAAACACAATTTACACAAAACAACGTGAACTGCCCAGACTACCAAGATTACTAAGAAGGAAAGAAGACTGTTTTGCTGGAACCATGGTGAAAAAAAGAAAACAAAACATATGCAGCATACTTTGCCTTTCTCATTTAGACATGATGAAACACACACACACACATGCACTTGATCTGTGGTGCTTCAGCCATTAGCCTTGTAAAAACACAGAACAGAACACTAACAAAAACGTAAATGCTGTTAAGGTCATTGTCTTTGTCACTACACATTTGATTGATGTATCATTGTCAGACTGTGTTTAAAAAAAAACTGACAGACAGAGCTGTTTAATGTTGATAAATATTATTCAGTCTATGCTGCACACTTTTCAGAATCAAATCTTAAGAAACCAGACATGCCAACAACACAGCCCCCAGAATATCAATGCAACACAAAATACTCTCTCTTTCTCATGTTCCTCCCCATACAAAAATTGCATAATAACAGAGAGTTAATTGTCCCTGTCTGCCTGTCTGCTGAGTTCATCTCTGGTGCTTCAGCTCACCCTACTGGATAATACATCACTTTTCCAATACACTTTTACAGTCATACTGCCTGTATTCATCCATCAGTATTTTTGTCAGTGTTTTTTGGATATGTATGGTAGCCTTGGTCAAAGATCAAATATCTATATGTTAATTCTTTTAAATTTTGTTAATGTTTGCTTCTGAAAAAAACAAAACACCCCTGCAAATTTTAGTGTTTTTGTGGATTCACACTCAGTTTGACATCTAATGAATTCTATAAAACTAACATGCAAAATTAAGATGGTTAAGTAATTGTTAGCAAACTCGCACTAGCATTTAACACACTGTCCATATATTGTGACATAAAACTCTTAGGGCCATATTTGGTGATATAAAATTGTCATAAATTGTCATAAAATTTGTCATGCATTTATTATATAAAATTTCAAATTTTCACTTTGGCAAGTTAATCCACTGTAATTGATTATATTGTTAATGGAGTTTTAAGAACTCCAGATTAATTTAAGAAAATAGTATTCCTAGCAAAATTAAATTATGCAAACTTTTAGAAATATTACTGAATATAGCTGCCAATGTTTTTGGTGCAAAAAAAAAAAATCATAATACATTTATATGGTACTAAAAACTGAATAGAAATATCAGGGACCACTCAGGCACAACTCAAATGCAGGACTTCTGCTAAAAGTTTTAAATGCTGCTAAAAGTCAGTTTATTTACTATCATATGAATCAATCAAACCCAAGCTAAACATTAACAAAGGTGAAACATTTATGATCTGAATACAGTGTTGTGCCAAACACATGTTTTTTCCAGATCAGCTTTATAAATTCTCTATAGGCTCCTCTTGTGTTGGTGTTTATTTTATCTGTTTATTTATTCATTTCTGTTTGTGTTATATGAGTGATTATTTTATATCTTGTATAAGGCAGGGTAGGCATAAAGAAAGTAATGACTAATGATACACAGACAGAGACACACAAAGACAACCATACACACACCTCTCCTCTCCTGAGCGCTCTGACTTTCGAAAGAACATCGACTCGATTAGGTGGTCAATTCCCAGGGTCTGGCTCTTTTGCTGGGTATCCTGGATGAGTGACTCTGTCTCTGAGGTGATTGAAGCAATTATACAGGTGGGCAGCAAGATGGTCTTCTCCTCTGAGGAACTGTCCTTCATGGTAAATTCTCTGGAGAGAGTGTCAGGTTTGATCAATTATTTCTACATAATGAATAATAACTAACTGGAGGTGAGTGAGGATTTTGTGGTCTGTGCGGGGGTCTCCATTCCTTCAGTGTTAGTTTTATGGTGAGCAGCTCATAGTCTCCAGGATCACAATTTATTTCTGTGGAAAAAAGTTATGATTCCTTCTAGTCAGTTCTTTATTTACTAGTGCCTATTCAGACTGCCTGCAACAGATGCTCCACCCAGGTGTCACTATGGACTATTACATCATTCAAGTAGGTATTCGGACAGCATGGGCACGCATGAAGTGCTGCATTGTACCAGTGGTGGGGGCTCCGAACAAGCCAAGCTATAGTGTGACAAATTGGTACAGACCATATGGAGTGAGAAAGACTTTTTTTCCCCAAAGAATCCAGGAGCTCGTTGACACCTCATGCATTTGCAATACTCAACAAAGAACCATATACAGTGATGTGACAAAGTGTTTGCCCTCTTCCTGATTTCTTTTTTAATGTATCTTCGTCACACTTAAACATTTCAGATAATCAAACAATTTAAATATTAGACAAAAATAACACAAGTAAGAACAAAATGCAATCAGGCAACTGGGCACGTGGGAGAACACATCTGCAAAATGCTGTTGCAATGCAGCAACATCTGCACTCTGTGAGATCGTCATCAGACTGAATTTGGCACCTCAGGCCCCAATTTATCTCGCTGATTAATCAAGGAGCTGCACTGATTCGCAATATTATCGCCTAATCCACCAGATTTAATACAAAGTGTATATTTCTGTGTACTCCGGTGAAATGGCAAATGATGTTCATGCAAATGTGCTGAAGTGGGACCTCCATTAAAGATAAAAGGTGTAAAGGCACTCTCAAAATGGCTATCTTGTTCATCAGCTGACAATCTGGGCAAGATGCACACCATTTGTTCTAGTGTGTTATCATATCCCATGTGATCATCCATCTGGCTATAATGAGATGCCTAGAAAATCATTTCTCATTGGAATTTGGCACTAACAACGGACTGTGCTCATATATCTGTCCCTAATGAACACAAAATGAGGGCATGCCATGTTAGGGAGCACCATTTCACCATCAATTTTATCACTTTGTTAAAGGCTGGGCGTAGAGTGTTGTCAGGAGACTGGTCTAGCGGAAAATCCTCCATGGAGCAAATCACCTTAACCAGCGGGGCATACTGCTGTTCAGAGTCATTGTCAGATGACCTCACGTCACCACTGAGCACAACACCAACATCACACGTTTATACCGGTCATGAGTGCACCTGTTATGACCCAAGATCATGTTGGTCATATGTGTGTGTATGTTTATGTGGGTGACTCCTCCCACCAGAGGCTGGTTGTTGGGGAGAAGTGTCTGCTGAGTGGTTGGGTTGAATTCATTCCTACTCCAATATTGGATGATTGGTTGGACAGCAAGCTCTTGACCACCAGATGACAGTCACCTTGCCCCTCACTTCTGGCCACCACCATCCAACAAACAGCCTGTGGTTCTGATAGTCTTTGCCAAACAGTGCCTTAGTGAGTATAAGTCGGCTTGTGTGTCTGGTGCTAAGATGAGACCTTTGAAAGATTACAAAGCTATTCACAATTATTTACAGTGTATGTATTTCAGTGTACTCTTCATATGAGCGAAAGGCCTTTTCTGTCAAAATCTGTTGTCTCTTGTTTTTCACAATAGAATTTAGGTAAGCAAATTGCTTTTTGACTTTGTTTTTTTTTTGGGGGCTTAGGGACCTTTAGAGATCTGTTTGTTATTTTGGCATAGCTCACTGCCAAAGTCAATAAATGGCTAAATGGCATTTGAAATTGCTCAGTTTTGAGTCTTTTTTGGGTGGAGTTGAAGTGGAGGGTGTTACATTTCTTATTACGCCCAGATTACCCCTAGGCCAAGGATGTAACACACCTCTACAAACTGCAGCAAAAGGCTTACTAAACCGCTGCTAACCTTGAGTCTATGCGATTTTCTCTTGTATTTAGTTTCCACCATCCTCATGCACACACTGGACCCACTCTGCTTCAACAATATCCTGAACCAGCATATTAAGGTTATTAAAAATTTAAGATGTCCTTGTTAATGGACAATCTAGTAGGATGGTGTTAAGCTTTGCTTCACCTCAGCACTGTGTTGCAGTTTATTTCTAAATGATACTATATTATTCTGTTCCCTATGTTGCAGATTTGTGCTCACTTTGGGAAAATCAGATGATGAAGAAGACAAAAAACATCATTATCCCTCCTGAACATGTTTTGTTATTTGAGTTCATGAAGTTCCTCTCAAGTTGCTGTTACCTCGTACCTCGGTGTAGAATCGATACTTAAAATCTGTCATTCCCTTGGCTATAAGATCACTTAACACTGAAAAGGATCGTTTAGATTAATCTTTCTGTGGTTGTTCATTTTTATAATATTGTGAATACCGACACCAAAAAGGATGTTTCTTCTCAAATATAATCTCTAAATCAAAAAGTTCTAAAGCAAGGGATGAGTTTGGATTTGATACCAATTTCTTGAAGCATTATAAATCTTGTCTTTTGGTGCCTGTGACCCATCGTATTAATTTATCAATCATGCAGGCAGTCCTTCCTTTGAGTTGGAAGGTGGAAAAAGTTTCACCAATTTATAAATCGGGTGATAAATCAGACCCTGCTAATTATCGACCTATTACTTCCGGCGCCCCCCGTGTGCGGCAGCCTGTTACAGCAGCTCTGCTCATTCTGAGTTTCTTTCTTTCTTATCTTTTTCTTCTCGTAATTTTTTATAACTAACGTATAAGTAATTAGTCTCTGCAACCATGTTCTACTGTTTTGTGCTAGTTCTGGTCGTTTTTCTTAGTTTTTTTCCTACTTTTTTCACCCGTGTCTGGGGACCCAGAGCAGGGATCCTTTGTTTACAGTAAGGATCAGCTGTTAGCGCTGCGTCCCACAGCGGTATTGCCGGCGGACAGACCCGACATTCCCAGCGAGCTGAGGAGGAAAAGACGGGGGTGTCGTGCTGGGAAGGAGCGCCGTCGCCCGAGAAGGAGACGTTATCGACCATCTCTTCCTTCTGTAATTATTGGAAATGTAAGATCTTTGCCCAATAAGATAGATGAGCTCACGTCGCTAACCTGGTCACAGAGGGAGTACCGGTGTTGTGCCAAAGTAGTTACCCCCGTCAAAAATTGTTTCCCCATCCACGAGAGCGCGCAAAGTAGGAGGAGCCACTTGCCCAGCTCCGTTCTGTACGCTACTTGTCACTGATCTGCAGTCGACGCAATAAAGAGTAAAAGCTGGAAAACGGCAGGCTCGATTAATTTAATATTAGTTTCGTGACATTGTAATGTGCCGTGTGGAAGACAATTTACATTAAACTGTACACTGAAATAACCTGCTGGGAATACTTTGTCTAGAAAAATACTTTGATACTATAATACTGTAAAACCAGACGCGATCATGGAAACACGTCGCTCTCCGGTGAATTTACACTCGGTTTACATTTTGTAGCGAAGCTATCACAAAGGGTATATTTGCAAAATAAGTCACAGTATAACCAATAAGTACAGTAACTTTGGAGAGGATTTCTTCTTCACAGCAAAAGTTATGGAGGGTACAAAATTTATCAGGCTGTGTGGCCTCGGCTGCCAAAATGTGTGCCCCCCTATCTTTAATCCATATTGGCTTTGCTATCACAAAGGGTATATTTGCAAAATAAGTCACAGTATAACCAATAAGTACAGTAACTTTGAGAGGATTTCTCCTTCACAGCAAAAGTTATAGAGGGATACAAAATTTATCAGGCTGTGTGGCATCGGCTGCCAAAATGTGTGCCCCCTATCTTTAATCCATATTGGCTTTGCTATCACAAAGGGTATATTTGCAAAATAAGTCACAGTATAACCAATAAGTACAGTAACTTTGGAGAGGATTTCTTCTTCACAGCAAAAGTTATGGAGGGGTACAAAATTTATCAGGCTGTGTGGCCTCGGCTGCCAAAATGTGTGCCCCCTATCTTTAATCCATATTGGCTTTGCTATCACAAAGGGTATATTTGCAAAATAAGTCACAGTATAACCAATAAGTACAGTAACTTTGGAGAGGATTTCTCCTTCACAGCAAAAGTTATGGAGGGATACAAAATTTATCAGGCTGTGTGGCCTCGGCTGCCAAAATGTGTGCCCCCTATCTTTAATCCATATTGGCTTTGCTATCACAAAGGGTATATTTGCAAAATAAGTCACAGTATAACCAATAAGTACAGTAACTTTGGAGAGGATTTCTTCTTCACAGCAAAAGTTATGGAGGGATACAAAATTTATCAGGCTGTGTGGCCTCGGCTGCCAAAATGTGTGCCCCCCCTATCTTTAATCCATATTGGCTTTGCTATCACAAAGGGTATATTTGCAAAATAAGTCACAGTATAACCAATAAGTACAGTAACTTTGGAGACGATTTCTCCTTCACAGCAAAAGTTATGGAGGGTACAAAATTTATCAGGCTGTGTGGCCTCGGCTGCCAAAATGTGTGCCCCCTATCTTTAATCCATATTGGCTTTGCTATCACAAAGGGTATATTTGCAAAATAAGTCACAGTATAACCAATAAGTACAGTAACTTTGGAGACGATTTCTCCTTCACAGCAAAAGTTATGGAGGGTACAAAATTTATCAGGCTGTGTGGCCTCGCCTGCCAAAATGTGTGCCCCCTATCTTTAATCCATATTGGCTTTGCTATCACAAAGGGTATATTTGCAAAATAAGTCACAGTATAACCAATAAGTACAGTAACTTTGGAGACGATTTCTCCTTCACAGCAAAAGTTATGAGAGGGTACAAAATTTATCAGGCTGTGTGGCCTCGGCTGCCAAAATGTGTGCCCCCCTATCTTTAATCCATATTGGCTTTGCTATCACAAAGGGTATATTTGCAAAATAAGTCACAGTATAACCAATAAGTACAGTAACTTTGGAGAGGATTTCTTCTTCACAGCAAAAGTTATGGAGGGGTACAAAATTTATCAGGCTGTGTGGCCTCGGCTGCCAAAATGTGTGCCCCCCTATCTTTAATCCATATTGGCTTTGCTATCACAAAGGGTATATTTGCAAAATAAGTCACAGTATAACCAATAAGTACAGTAACTTTGGAGACGATTTCTCCTTCACAGCAAAAGTTATGGAGGGTACAAAATTTATCAGGCTGTGTGGCCTCGGCTGCCAAAATGTGTGCCCCCTATCTTTAATCCATATTGGCTTTGCTATCACAAAGGGTATATTTGCAAAATAAGTCACAGTATAACCAATAAGTACAGTAACTTTGGAGAGGATTTCTCCTTCACAGCAAAAGTTATGGAGGGATACAAAATTTATCAGGCTGTGTGGCCTCGGCTGCCAAAATGTGTGCCCCCCATCAATAATGCACATTGGCAGAGTTTTTCTTTGTAAATAAATAAAATTTAAAACAACATTTAAATATATATATATCGTCTTTGTAAGTCACAGGGCTTTTCAAAATTTTGCAAGTTAGTTTTGGCCAACCTTTCGTAGGCCTACTTGACTCCGACATTGTCAAATTTTTCCAAAATCTCTGGTCACGTGGGTTTTCCTCATCAATTATGCAAATTAGCTCACGCCAGCGCACGAACCGAAAAACAGAGTGGCTCTGAACTAACTAGAAGATTACTTTACAATTTGTTTTCGAAAATAACAAACACCACAAGAGAATGGAACCAGACAGTACAAGATTTTGGTTGCATATAAACTGAAAGGTAGTATCCAGCGCTTTTCACTTAAGAAAGAGAAGTTTCTTCTCCGAAGAAAAGCTGCTATTTACGACATTGAAGGTAATAACAGCAACTTCGTAGCGTTTATAAATGTCATCAATACATATATATTAACACATATACAAAGGCATAATGTGTAGTCTTAATTTGCACTAACCGATTTAATTAGCTTGACCTTTCTTTGACCTAGTTAACCCGGTTAATAGGCACATGGGCGTTTATTAAAGTAAAAGTTTTAAGGTTTGCTATTAAGAAGACAGCGTTAACTAAGAACTGTTTTTGTCCTTTTATAGCTTAACTACAATATATTACGTCAGAATTACTTTTGGAGTGGTATGTGCCACACCCTTTTACGCAGGTGTACCCACTGTTATGTCTTTATGTCTTTAAATTACATATGTGGAAAATTACGGACAGCAGGAAATTTGGAATTAAACTACTTTGAATTGATATTTGTACAAAAGATAACTCCATGATATCTGAAGGCCATTAGTTATAATGACTTTACACATCCATCACTTTGTTTAGTATCACTAATACAGTCTTGTGAGTGGCATAATCTTTTTGGCTTCTGAAGTAGTCATACTGTCATAACTATAGAGAACCAGTCCAATAGTCACCCCCAAATTATATCACATACATAATTGATTCATTACATTGAAGATGTATTGTCATGACTTTTACCACATATAGACCTGTCATGGTTTAAACAGCTATAATAAACTTTTCTATTTTCTTGTTTATGTTTAGGGGAGCAGCTGTTTTACTGGCGCTACAAAGGCACAGACAAAACCATAAAGACAACGGTAGTCTGTGGGGCTGATGAGGCAAACACAATTTTTTCAGATTTTCATGCCAGTCCTACTGGGGCCCATTATGGGCAAACAAAAAACAAGAGAAGCCATTTCAAAGCGGTTCTACTGGCCAGGGATGTCAGTGGACATCAATAATTGGGTGGGTACTCCAAAACAAACTCTATGTAATTCGACTACAGCTAATTTATTTTAAGAGGAACACAGCAATGTTTCTGTATCTCTCATAATAAGTTATGTAAACCTTGATCATCAACTCTTGTGTTTCTTATTGAATTGCTTTTATTTTTGATTAGGTTTCCCAATGTGCACTTTGCCAGGCAAGTGCTGCAACAATTAAAAACCAGCGGAATACATTCCGATAAAGGTTAGTCATCGACCACAGCAAATAATCACATTTAATCACACAATGTTTTCATTGCTTAGAAACCTACTGATTATATACTTGAAAAAATTATAACAGTAGACTAGCATTCTGTGTAATTTCAGTATTATTAACTTAACTATGATTTTGTTTTTAAGGTCTCTCAGCCATTTGAACTGGTTGGGATGGACCTTATTGGAAAACTTACTGAAACCAACAATGGACATCAATACATATGTGTTTTTATTGATTATTTTACAAAATGGCCACAAGCATACCCTTTAAAGTCAAAATCAGCCGGGAAGTGACAAACTGTCTCATAAAATTTGTCCACCAGTTCGAAGCCCCAAAAGGATTCTTACTGACCAAGGCAAAGAATTTGTCAATTCTGTAAGTACTTTAGTCTTTGGCAAAAATATGTGAACTCATATTTGAATAATTTTGGAAAATGGTTAATTTTCTGGTCTTTATAAATCTGTTTTTGAGATATTAGTATGACAGCTGTTTATTTAAATTCTTATTGTAATGTGCTTATAGTCAGTGTATATAACTTTCTTTTGCAGCTCAACAAAAGGGTTTTATGGATTGTTAAAATTAAAAGAAGCCTCTGCTCCCCTATCACCCACAAACAAATGGGCTGGTGGAGAAAATGAATGGCACCATCCAGAGGTAAATTCTTGGAGTACATGTTATACATTTATGGGGGTTCCTTCAACCAAAACATGAATGCATGACATTAAACTATTAAAAATGTAAATGATCTTTCATATGAATGTCTTCTATGTGCTTTCATTGTCAGAGCCCTGTGTAAAGTCGTTGGCGACCAACCAGAAATGTGGGATGAGTATCTGGATGCTGTAATGTTTGGACTCAGAACTAAAAACAAGTGACCACCAAATACTCACCTTATTACCTAATGTTTGGCAGAGAGGCTCGCTATCCTTCCGAAATCCCAGAAGAGTTCATGGTATGTCTTTCTGTCTGTGACAAACTACACGGAAATCCCACACAACGAAACTTTTTTAGTTTTTGAGGCACAGGCAGATCAGTTTCAATGGATGCTATGTCACCGCCATAAAAGCACTACACCACTGAATATTTTTATGGATTGTTCAAACCCTCAATAACAGTTTTCTTCATGTCCAATCAATCCCAAGATACACTGAAGCTTTGCCAGAAATACATTGTGTCTTAAAACCTTACCAAAGACACTTAATGTAAATTTTCACTGTATTTCTCAGTTCTTTTATGTATTATCTGTGTATCTTACACAAATTATAGTAATGATAGACATGTCTTTTGATTCAAAGGTTGATGAGAGTGTGGAAGACATTGTGGGGCAGGAGGAGCTGTCGGAAGACATTCAAAAGCATCAAAAGCTGTTGGAACTGGTGAAGGACAATGTGGTCAAAGCTCAGGAAAAACAAAGGGCAAAATAAAAATGATGACGAGAGATGTCGTCTTCAAAGTTGGTGACAAAGTTTTAAGAGCTAACATAAGAAGTCAGCAGAGGAAAGGGGAAAACTTGAAGCAAACTTTTAGGCCCTTACATTATTACAGCAATCCAAGGTAAAAGTGCAGATCTTCAGGATTCCAATGGGACAATCATTCCAAAAGTAAATATTGACCAACTAAAGTTAAGCAAAGACAGCATGCCAAGAGTGCCACACCGGGGTTCAAAGAAAACAGCAGCCACATTACCAACAGCACAACCAGGTCCAGCAGCACCACAAGCTGCAGCAGCACCAGCATCTGCTCTAGCTTCACAGGCTACAGCAGCACCAGTGGCGGTAGCACCACCACCACCTCCTCCTAGAGCTACACAGCCTACAGCACCAATGGCATCACTTACATCACTATCGGTTCAAACACAACATCCATCTCCAGTTCCACAAGGTATAGCAATAACGGTATCAGATCCAGAGTCAGGAGCAACAGCACAGAAAGAGAACGAACCAGCCACAAGTGCTACAGCACCAGAATATGCTACAGCTGTACAAACCGAATCCCAAACAGCAGCAGACCCAGCCTCAAAGACCATAACAGCAGACCAGGCCTCACAAACCACAACAGCAGACCCAGCCTCACAAACCACAACAGCAGACCAGGCCTCACAAACCACAACGGCAGCAGACCCATCCTCACAGACCACAGCTCCAAATGCTACAACCACACAAGCCTCAGCTCCACAGATTACAGCCCAGCAATCTACAGCACAAACCATGGAAGCAACAGTTCCACTTGTGACACCAGCCCCAGCAACAGCCACACAAGCTAGCCCTGCACCACCTCCAGCATCACCCTCTCAGAGATACACTGAACCTGTTGCAGAGAAATGTAAATAAATATAATATTTTTTTTTTTTAAAAAGGACTTTTGTTCCTATGACAGTGTTTGTTTCAGTACTCTGTAGATCATGGCATAGCAAATTTTACACCTTTAAAAGATTTTTTAGGTATATTTCCTAACAGAATATTTAAATTTAACAATATGTTAATGCTTTAAAAAAACCTTCATGGGGCAAAACATTATAGAAAACTTGTAAAAGGATGTAAGCCACATGTGTAAAATTACACAAATGAAAAGTGAGTCCTTCAAAACTGTGAATCTTTCTTTTGTTGTTGTGTAACCCAGAATGTTAATGATTGATATTGTACATCTGATGTACACTAAGAGTGAAAAGTTTGGACACACCTTCATTTTAATGTTGCTTCTTAATTTCCTTGTCTATTTTGTAGATTCATTGTTGATTAGAACTCGAGGCATCAAAACTATGAATGGACACATATGGAGCACTAACCCTAACACAAATGATGTAGTAAACCAAAAAATATGAAAGAACCAAAAATATTTTTATATCTTAGATTCTTCAAATTAGCCACCCTTTGCTTTGATCACTGCTTTGCACACTCTAGGCCTTCTGTCAGTGAGCTTCATGGGGTAGTCACATAAGATGATTGTCACTGCATGAAAAGCATGAACACACAGAAAAACACTGAATGGGAAGGTGTGTCCCTAATTTTGACTAGTAGTGTATGTTCTTCATTTTCTTCTTTTCTGAAATTGTTGTCATATATGCTGTTAGTGACATAGAATGCCCACTACAAGCAGTATATTAATGTTGTGATGATGACTGCCTGCCAGCAATAGTTCGAAAGATCAAATACTCTTTAAGAAGCTGCTTTTAACAGCCCAGAAATTGACACTCTATTTTAAAGACAATAAAACTAGTTTTGGAGGAGAAAATAACATTTTTCCAGAAATGGTTATGTAATAGTAAAGGCCACAGGTGCAAGCCTTGAGCCTGAGTATTTTAAAACATATTCATGTAGCTTCAACTAAACATAATTTTAAAAAATTGTTGTAATAGGTGTTTCTGCTGGAAAAAATTTGATAGGGGCAAGAGCATTTCTATTGCTATGTATTTAAATTCCTTTTCTTTTATTAATATGAATTTATTTAAATTTCTTTAGAGGACATTGTAAGTGTAACTTTACCCCAAATAAAAGCAAATTTAAGTGCTCTTTTTTTCTACAAAATACAATGTTAAACCATGTGCCCATTTTATCAGCGTCTTAAAAGTATTTACCCTGAAACACGCCTTTTGTCAGAAAACTACATAAGAAATTATGCATTTTAAATTTTGATTTACATTTAGTCCTGATGACTTGTCTCTTTTTCTCATTACTTTTTGTAGATATAATGGATGCCTGGGCTGGAAAGAGTCCTCACGTTCTACTCTCCAAAATTGGTGCTTACAAATTATTCTACTGGGATATCCAACAAATTGGTCCGGACATGGAGTTGGAAAGTGAGGTACAGTGATCTTTACTGACAACAATGCAACTATCAGTGTTTTATTGCTTGACAACAGTTAAAAATGTTTACATTTTGTATTCGCAGTCTATTAATGCATATCTTGCGATCATGGTGAGACAATGCAATCGCCATAATTCAGCCAAAGCAGCATTCATTGATTCATTTTCAATGACTGCCATTTGGAAGAGAAAAGCTCCAAGACTCAAGGTAGGTATCTCTAGAAAGAATCTTGTGTGTATTGTTTAAGTACCTCAGATCATATCCACATCCAGATTTAGATTGGATAACAGCTTATGGAGAAAGAACGAATTGAGACTGGGGTTAGTAGATGTGGATAGTTTATTAGACTTGCCAGTTCTCTTTTGTTCTCTGCTTGTCTGGTTTCCTCCTTTTTTGTACACACTCCAATCAATGCTTGATTTGAGATTTGCAAACATTTGGGCTAATATCTCTTTTGAAATCATCAACACTGCTTCATCTCTTTAATAGGTACCTTTTTATTCTCAAGTGATTCATACGTCACTGTTAAAGAGGCTTAATAAAGCATTACACATTATTTTGCAGATGGCACAATGATCGCATTGAAAATGAGTGAAAATGAACTCCATGTCCAAAGAAAATCCTTAGAAAGAGCTTTATTAGTCTTGGAGGAAGTAATGTGCAAAACCACTTATAAAAAATATAAGATAGTCCAGCTTCTTGCACAGTTTAAAGAAATGAGGGATGAATCATGGCTGTCACAGAGTACTTTATAAGTGGATGATATATAATATATCATAAATTGCTTTAATAAAAAAGGACTCTAAACAACATGTTATTGCATTTCTTTTTTTATGTCTGAAGTTAATATTTTTATTCTTTTGTTTCAATTTAAGATCAAACCCATGGAGCATGAAGTGATTCTGGGAATTGTAAATGAACATCATCACTGGACATTAGTGGTAAACAAAATAATTGCATTTACAATATTCATCAAATCAGTTTTATAAGAAAAATGCATGGCATGCAGATAATCTTAAGTCTTGAATTATTACATGTAATTCTCCACATAATTTTACTGTAGGTCATTTACCCACAAGAAAAGAAGTCGCTGTATCTTGATCCACTCGGAGAAACTAAACAAGGTATCCAAAATTGTTTGGAATCAACAAGGTAAGGATAACTGCTCAAATTTATTTCGACCCTTTATTAAACTCTTTGTTGCTTTTGTTATTTTTGTGTTTATTATGACAATTACAAGTATGATGTCAATCAAAAAATAAATGGTACTCAGAATTAAAAAACTAGCAGCAACAGGTTTAAATTTTTGTGTTCGTCTTCTGATATTGTGGTGTTATGGGTTAATTTTGCCTTTAAAGAGAAGTCTCCCATGTTTCAATGTTTATTTGAGGACCTGATGTCTGTATGAGATGATGTTTTACATTAGAAAATATAGCACGGGGATATTAATGTTTAGTAGTTGCATAAAGTGTTGCGGAGGTTTAGCACTAAAACATCAGACAAATGTCTAAAATAATTCCACATAGGTTATACATGTGTGAATTTCATCTTTGCTTCTCCTCCACATCTCTTCAAAGTGTACTGTGTAAGTGATTGATTTCTATATCATGGGAGGAAACAGGAAAATAAAAGCACAAGTAATTGTCCACGAAAATGCGTTGTAGACTTTAAAAAGTAATGATTTTAACAAAACAGTGTGGTCAGTGTTCTTAACTTGATGTTCAACAGACACTTAAGCTCTCCATACTGTTCATCTTTTTGTGTCACCAAAATTTTAAAACATGTTATTTGTTTTATTGTACTTGTCTTTCAGGGCATTCATGCGAAAAAAAAGGATGCAACGTCTCAAGATGGACTTGTGACACAGTCAAACACCCAAAACAATTGGACGCTACCTCATGTGGAGTCTTTGCATTGAAAGTACGAGTCTTAACCGTAATACATACATATATACAACAATATTGGAAATGTTGTGTTGTAATAAATGTTAATGACAGGAAAAGGAATATAAGATAATTTACAAAAAAAGAAAGAAATTGATTCACAGCAAACAAATTTCTATGAAATAACATTTACGATATTAGCCTATTTAGTCATCTTAGAATCTCTTTTTCAGTTTGCTGAAAAGATCTTGCAAAAGAGTCAATAGACTTTCCGCTCTACAAAAAGGCCATAAACACACACAGGCTGCAAATTGCCACCACTCTCCTCCTAGAGACAGGTAACTCATTTTCCACAATTCAGTGTTCTGACATCATGAATATTTTCATCATGATAGCTGTAGAAACAAACCATATAGTTGTTTGAATGAAGTAATAAGTGCAGTAGGTAGTATACTCTGTGCTATTTTTTTCACTTTTAAAACAGATGACTTGACAAACATCTGTCTTTTCTGCGGCGAAGAAGAGCATGAAACTGACAACAAATGGGTAATGTCATCATGAAAGACTGCTAAATGTTATGATCAATTCCATAAATGAAATTTTAACATTGGGATTTATAATTATTTATTTTTTTTACAGATTCAGTGTGAGATGTGTTTGCGGTGGTTCCACCAGCTCTGCGTGAAAAGCCCACCACCAGAAGACGTGTTTATTTGTTTCGCTTTGTACATAGTTGACACTAAAGGTGCACAGCTAGTGTTCTTATGGCACACATTGTTGAGAACACACATATCGACATATATATATATGTAGATGTTAAATTAAGAAGTCTAAAAAAAAGAAAATGGTCTCCAAAGTTACTGTAGTTATTAGTTATACTGTGATTTATTTTGTAAATAAACTCTTTCGTGATAGCAACGCCAATGTGCATTATTGATGGGGGCACACATTTTGGCAGCCGAGGCCACACAGCCTGATAAATTTTGTATCCCTCCATAACTTTTGCTGTGAAGAAGAAATCGCTCCAAAGTTACTGTACTTATTGGTTATACTGTGACTTATTTTGCAAATATACCCTTTGTGATAGCAAAGCCAATATGGATTACAGATAGGGGGCACACATTTTGGCAGCCGATGCCACACAGCCTGATAAATTTTGTATCCCTCCATAACTTTTGCTGTGAAGGAGAAATCGTCTCCAAAGTTACTGTACTTATTGGTTATACTGTGACTTATTTTGCAAATATACCCTTTGTGATAGCAAAGCCAATATGGATTAAAGATAGGGGGCACACATTTTGGCAGCCGATGCCACACAGCCTGATAAATTTTGTATCCCTCCATAACTTTTGCTTTGAAGGAGAAATCCTCTCCAAAGTTACTGTACTTATTGGTTATACTGTGACTTATTTTGCAAATAAACCCTTTGTGATAGCAAAGCCAATATGGATTACAGATAGGGGGCACACATTTTGGCAGCCGATGCCACACAGCCTGATAAATTTTGTACCCCTCCATAACTTTTGCTGTGAAGAAGAAATCCTCTCCAAAGTTACTGTACTTATTGGTTATACTGTGACTTATTTTGCAAATATACCCTTTGTGATAGCAAAGCCAATATGGATTACAGATAGGGGGCACACATTTTGGCAGCCGAGGCCACACAGCCTGATAAATTTTGTATCCCTCCATAACTTTTGCTGTGAAGAAGAAATCGCTCCAAAGTTACTGTACTTATTGGTTATACTGTGACTTATTTTGCAAATATACCCTTTGTGATAGCAAAGCCAATATGGATTACAGATAGGGGGCACACATTTTGGCAGCCGAGGCCACACAGCCTGATAAATTTTGTATCCTCCATAACTTTTGCTGTGAAGGAGAAATCGTCTCCAAAGTTACTGTACTTATTGGTTATACTGTGACTTATTTTGCAAATATACCCTTTGTGATAGCAAAGCCAATATGGATTACAGATAGGGGGCACACATTTTGGCAGCCGAGGCCACACAGCCTGATAAATTTTGTATCCCTCCATAACTTTTGCTGTGAAGAAGAAATCGTCTCCAAAGTTACTGTACTTATTGGTTATACTGTGACTTATTTTGCAAATATACCCTTTGTGATAGCAAAGCCAATATGGATTAAAGATAGGGGGGCACACATTTTGGCAGCCGAGGCCACACAGCCTGATAAATTTTGTACCCCTCCATAACTTTTGCTGTGAAGGAGAAATCGTCTCCAAAGTTACTGTACTTATTGGTTATACTGTGACTTATTTTGCAAATATACCCTTTGTGATAGCAAAGCCAATATGGATTAAAGATAGGGGGGCACACATTTTGGCAGCCGAGGCCACACAGCCTGATAAATTTTGTATCCCTCCATAACTTTTGCTGTGAAGAAGAAATCCTCTCCAAAGTTACTGTACTTATTGGTTATACTGTGACTTATTTTGCAAATATACCCTTTGTGATAGCAAAGCCAATATGGATTAAAGATAGGGGGCACACATTTTGGCAGCCGATGCCACACAGCCTGATAAATTTTGTATCCCTCTATAACTTTTGCTGTGAAGGAGAAATCCTCTCCAAAGTTACTGTACTTATTGGTTATACTGTGACTTATTTTGCAAATATACCCTTTGTGATAGCAAAGCCAATATGGATTAAAGATAGGGGGCACACATTTTGGCAGCCGATGCCACACAGCCTGATAAAATCTGTATCCCTCCATAACTTTTGCTGTGAAGAAACCCTCTCCAACGTTACTGTAGTTATTGGTTATACTGTGATTGATTTCGCAAATAAACTCCTTCGTGATAGCTTCGCTACAAAATGTAAACCGAGTGTAAATTCACCGGAGAGCGACGTGTTTCCATGATCGCGTCTGGTTTTACAGTATTATAGTATCAAAGTATTTTTCTAGACAAAGTATTCCCAGCAGGTTATTTCAGTGTACAGTTTAATGTAAATTGTCTTCCACACGGCACATTACAATGTCACGAAACTAATATTAAATTAATCGAGCCTGCCGTTTTCCAGCTTTTACTCTTTATTGCGTCGACTGCAGATCAGTGACAAGTAGCGTACAGAACGGAGCTGGGCAAGTGGCTCCTCCTACTTTGCGCGCTTCTCGTGGATGGGGAAACAATTTTTGACGGGGTAACTACTTTGGCACAACACCGCAATGTAGCATCATGATGCTAACGGAGTCGTGGCTAACACCGCTAACTCCGGACACGAGCGTGACACTACGGGATTCCAGCTGCTGCGGCGGACAGGACGAGAGACAGCGGTAAGAGGAAAGGAGGGGACTGGCAGTGTTTGTGAATGACAGATGGTGTAACCCTGGGCACATCACTGTAAAAGAACAACTCTGCAGCAGAGACATTGAGCTGTTAGCCGTTAGCATGCGTCCGCACTACCTGCCCGGGAATTCTCGCATGTTATCGCGATAACAGCGTATGCCCCCTCGGCAACGCTGGATGCAGCCTGTGACACTCTCCACTCAGTGGTCAGCAGACTGCAGACACAATCTCCGAGAGCCCTTCTCATAATATCAGGGACTTCAATCATGCCTCACTGGACTCCACACTGTCCACCTTCACCCAGTATGTGACCTGCCCAACCAGAGACAATAAAACACTGGACTTACTGTATGCCAGTGCAGAAGAGGCATACAGTTCATCACCTCTCCCTCCCCTGGGCAGATCTGATCATAACCTGGTGCACCTTGTCCCTGTGTATGAGCCCTTAGTGCACAGGGAGCCACCAGCCACCCGCACAGTGCAGAGATGGTCGGAGGAGAGCGAGGAGGCTCTTAAGGATTGTTTTGAGTCCACTGTGTGGGAGGTGATCTGTGACGACCACGGAGAGGACATCGACAGCCTTACTACATGCATTACTGACTATATTAATTTCTGTGTGGACAACACCGTACCTACCAGGACTGTACGGTGTTTCTCCAACAACAAGCCTTGGATTACTCCAGAAATTAAAGCTGTCCTCAAGCAGAAGAGGAGGACCTTCAAATCCAAAGACAAAGAGGAGTTGAAAAGGGTGCAGAGAGAGTTGAGGGACTGATAAGGAATGGGAAGGACAGCTACAGGCAAAGATGGAGAACCAGCTTCAGCAAAACAACGTTGGTGAAGTCTGAGAGGCCTCAGAACCATCTCAGGCCACAAACATCAGAACTCTCTGCCTGGGAGGGATGTGAGGTGAGCAAATGAACTGAATCATTTCTTCAACAGATTTGATTCAGCCATGAGGCAGTCTCCAACATCGGCTGCAGACTCACCCACCCCCACTGCTGCTGTTCCACCTCAGACACTTCACACCTCCTCTATTCACCCTGCTCACTCCTCCCAACCCCAACAACAGCATCCAATACACACTCAACACAAGGCTCCAGCCTGTCTCTCTCAACCACCCAGGTTAGGAGGGAACTGAGGAGGATTAAAGCCAAGAAGGCAGCGGGTCCAGATGGCATCAGCTCGAGGGTCGTCAGGTCCCTGCGCTGACCAACTGTGTGGGGTGATGGAGCACCTCTTCAACCTGAGCCTGAGGCTGGGAAGAGTCCCACAGCTCTGGAAAACCTCCTGTGGTGTTCCAGTGCCAAAGACTTCACGCCCCAAGGACCTCAACAGCTACAGGCCGGTGGCTCTGACATCCCACCTGATGAAGACCCTGAGCGGCTGGTCCTGGCTCAGCTTCGCGCCTTGTGAGCTCATCACTGGACCCACTTCAGTTTGCCTACCAGCCTGGCATTGGAGCGGATGATGCCATCATTCACTTCCTACATCGTTCCCTCGCTCACCTGGAGACCGCTGGGAGCACTGTGAGAATCATGTTCTTTGATTTCTCCAGTGCCTTCAACACTATTCTTCCCTCGGTTCTGAAGGACAAGCTGGAGAACTCAGGAGTGGACCATCACCTCACTACCTGGATTTTGGACTACCTCACCGACCGACCACAGTATGTGAGGACTCAGAGCTGTGTGTCGGACAGGGTCGCCTGCAGTACGGGGCCCCACAGGGAACGGTTCTGGCTCCGTTCCTCTTCACCATCTACACTGCAGACTTCTCCCACAACTCCACCCAGTGCTTCCTGCAGAAGTTCTCTGATGACTCTGCAATAGTCGGCCTCATCGCTGATGGGGATGACAAGGAGTACAGAGGACTGACTCAGGACTTTGTGGACTGGTGCCAGCTGAACTACCTCCAGATCAATGCCAGTAAAACCAAGGAGCTGGTGGTAGACTCGCAGGCACAAACATCCTCCACTGCAACCACTGAACATCCAAGGTATGGACATTGAGGCTGTGGACAGCTACAGGTACCTTGGTGTTCATCTGAACAGCAAACTGGACTGGACTCATTACTCAGACGCCCTCTACAGGAAAGGGCAGAGCAGACTGTACCTGCTGCGGAGACTCAGGTCGTTTGGAGTAGAGGGCCCACCCTGAAGACCTTCTATGACTCTGTGGTGGCCTCAGCCATCTTTTTATGGTGTGGTCTGCTGGGGTGGCAGCATCTCTGCTGGGGACAGGAAGAGACTGAACAGGCTGATCCGCAGGGCCAGCTCTGTTCTAGGATGCCCTCTGGACCCAGTGGAGGTGGTGAGTGACAGGAGAATGGCGGCTAAGCTGTCATCCTTGTTGGACAACATCTCCCACCCCATGCATGAGACTGTGACAGCACTGAGCAGCTCCTTCAGTGGGAGATCGGCACACCACGGTGTGGGACGGAGAGATTTCGCAGGTCTTTCCTCCCCACTGCTGTCAGACTCCACAACAAAGACTTTAACTGATCAAACACACACATCCACACATGTGCAATAACACTAATGTGCAATAATCTTTTCTGGCATCGTTGTATTTTTACTCAGTTGTATATAGCATTTGTATTCTATTTTTATCTTATTGTATATTTTATTCTATTTTATTCTACTGTATATAGTATTTAATTTTATTCTATTCTGTACAGTTGTGTATTGTATTTATTCTTATTTTATTTTATTCTAATTTTTGCTTCATAACTTTTGCACTGTCCACTTCCTGCTGTGACAAAACAAATTTCCCACATGTGGGACTAATAAAGGTTATCTTATCTTATCTTATCTTATTAGCATACTCGCTATCTTTTCAAAGATAGCAGAAAAGTGGGTTGCTAATTCTATCATCGAACATGTTAATGACTCCAATCCGGGTTTGCACCAATTCGGATTTCGCACTCTTCATTCAACGGAAATGGCTGTCTGTGTTTTTGTTGCGAGAGTAAGGTCTTACTTAGACAAGAGCAATTCTGTTGCGGCTGTTTTTCTTGATTTCAAGCTCTTGTCTAGACTGTCAACATTTAACTTTAGTAATCACACCGTTAAATGGATACAGTCTAATCTCAGAGAGAAAACAATGCTTGCAAATAAAGAATAGCAAGTCACCCTATCTTTCCTGTACGCAAGGTGTCCCTCAGGGTTCAATTCTAGGCCTCCTGTTATTTTCACTTTAGGTAAATGACTTGCCCAAGGTGTGCAAAAATGTGGACATGTTTATGTATGCTGATGATACGGTAATTTTTACACAAGCCAAAACTGTTAATGATGCAGCCCATTAGCTTTCATTGGCATTACATGATTTACAAACATGGCTGAATGACTCATGCCTGTGCCTTAATCTTAAAAAGAATGTATCGATGTTTTTTAGTAAACCTAAAAAAACTGTGGATGCAGCAAAAGTTAGCTTGGGTGCTAAAGAACTAATCAGTGTTGAGGAATTTAAGTATTTCAGAGTGCTACTAGACTCAAAATTATCCTTTAAAAAACATGTTAAAAAAGTACTAAACACTGTAAATGTTAATATACAGAACTTTAGACATATCCGCACATCATTAACAGACACAGCAGCGATTACATTTCTGTACTCTATGATACCGGCTCATATTGAATACTGTATTACAAGTTGGTCCTATACAAGTTTTGCTGGTATTGGGCCAATTGAAGTATGCTACAAAAGAGCATTGAAAATATTAGATAAGAAACCTTTTTCATACCACCATTGTCAAATTTTAGATAAATACAAGTTTACAAGGAAATGACACAGTCGATCATCATGTTAATAATTTTACTTTTTTAGAAACCCTCAAATCAGAAGAACTTGACTCCCTGGTATAACTCTCAAATGCACACCTTAAAGCAGAAAACTGGGAAGCTGGACAGGAAGTGGCATCTCACTAATTTAGACAATCTTCATTTAGCCTGGAAAAATATTCATCACAGAATGAAGAAAATATGAACAGCCCTAAGTTTCTCTTCGACACCCTAGCTAGGCTAGCAAAAGGTCAGAGCTCTGTAGAGCCAAGCATTCCTTTAATGTTAACTAGTAATAACTTCATGAATTTGTTCACTATTGGAGAAACAGTAACAGCTACTTTCAATATGTACAGATATATTTATTTAGACTAGTAATGTGCAATACAACTGATTTCCTTTTCGATCCGATATCAAGAAAAGTTCAGGCTGGTATAGACGATACTGATCCAATACCGATACTTTTTATAAAATCTCAGAAACAAAAGTAATGCATTTTAAATTATACCTCAGTGTGAAAAACTATGCATTTTTACTTCTAAGCTGCCCAAATATCATATAATTCATTATTATCAGGTTGTCCTAAAATTTCCCTGAAAAGCCTTCAGTTGATCCAAAATACTGCAGCTAGAGTACTGACAGGCAGTGGTGGTCCTAGCCTGTTTGGCGACCTGGGCGAACACTCCCTCCGCCCGTGTCGCCCGTATCAAAAACCGCTACTGCTGACAGGGACTAGAAAGAGAGAGCATATTTCTCATATATTAGCTTCCCTTCAATGGCTCCCTGTTAAATTCATAATTGAATTCAGAATCCTCCTTCTCACATGCAAGGTCTTGAATAATCAGGCCACATCTTATCTTAATGACCTTAGTACCATATGACCCCAACAGAGCACTTCACTCTCAGACTGCATGCTTACTTGTTGTTCCTGGAGTATTTAAAAGTAGAAAGTGGGGAAAGCAGTCATCTTCTGTTGAACCAGCTTCCAGTTTGGATTTGGGAGACAAACTGGAAGCTCACAACTTTTAAGATTACGATTAAAACATTTCTTTTTGATAAAGAATATAAATGGGGCTGGATCCCTTTGTTAGGCTGCAACAGATATGGGCTGCTGTTCAATTCCCATGATGCACTGAGTATTTCTTCTTCAGTTTCACTCATTCTGTGTTTATAACACCCTCTGAAGTCAGTCATTAGTTATTATTATCTCTGGCTCTCTTCTACAGCACCTTGTTGTTCTGTCTTCCTCCACTCACACCAACAGATCATGGCAGATGGCCAACGCTTGCTGAGCTTGTTACTGCTGGAGGTTTCTTCTTGTTAATAGGGAGTTTTTTCTTCCCACTGTCGCCAAAGCACTTGCTCATAGGCACTCATGTGAAATCTGGGGTTTTCTCCCTTTTCTTTGTATTAATATAGGGTTTTTACCTTACAATATAAA
This sequence comes from Oreochromis aureus, assembly GCF_013358895.1. Lineage (NCBI taxonomy): Eukaryota > Metazoa > Chordata > Actinopteri > Cichliformes > Cichlidae > Oreochromis > Oreochromis aureus. Next base: position 235,544 of record NW_024108816.1, read on the forward strand.
GTGCCTTGAGGAAACTGCTGTTGTGACTTGACGCTACATAAATAAATTGAATTGAAATTTAATTTAATTGAGAGACCAATTTGCAAACCTTGCTTTTTTTATTACAGCTCCTGACCTTAAAGTTTCAACTTTTTCAAAGTTCAACTTTCTCTTTACCCACAAACCATTAAACATCACAGAAGACAGTTTAAATTTCTCATAAATTTTGTATTCTGGTCATTATAACTTTTCTTACAGAAAATGTACAAAGAAAGAATTCTCACAGAATACAGAAATGGAAAATTATAAAAATACATTTTGTATAAATTAGAAAAGTGACTGTGCTTTTTTGGGACACCTGTAGATCTACTGTTTACACTATTACATATAATTTGTGATATATAGTGTGTATATATATATATATGAAGTCAAACCCAGGTTTACAAGCATTTAAAAATAATGAATGAGTTGTGAATAATATTCTTAAAAATTTAAAAACTTGTCTGTCTTTTGGGCCTTTTTTTTCCAGTGAGAAATAGAAACAGTAAGTAGACATGAAGGCAGAGACACACTTACAAGCAAGTGACCTGGACATAAAATCAGGCCACTTAAACAGGCCAGTGTTTTCTCCTCTGTATTATTGTAGGGTCCTTACAATAAAAGTACCTTAACATTACAACATAAAGCACCTTGAGATGACTATTGTTGTAGCTTGGCAATATAAATAAAATTGAATTTTTAAAATTGAATGAGCTCAACTGTGTAAAGTACTATGCCTCTACACTACAGGGCCACCCACAGGATATATTTAATTTCATGCATTGTTAGGTCAAATTTGTTGTTGATGATTAAACTAACTGGGTGCTTAAAGTCTGTGTCATTCTGTTTATGCCAGAGTCGTTTCACATTGACAAAAATACCAAACAGACTATTTCCAATGTGTTGCATTTGATCATAAGTTCATCTGAAGCCAAACAACCCTTAACACAATCACATGGCTTGGATTTCTAATTTTTTTCTTTTTTTTTCATTTCAATGAAAGAGTTTGTGTTCTGCTGGCCATTCACATGGAAACCAGCACAGATGCTATTGCTGGTTTGACAGTAGCCATAGCAAGAGCACCAGGGGGAAAACAGTGCTGGGATTAATCTTGTGGCATTCTCCACTTGAAGCTGTAGTTGTAGATACAGCAATTGTAGTTGTGGAAGCTGTAGGTGCAGCAGTAGTGGAATTGGCAGTAGTTGGTGCAGCAGTCGTGGCATTGACGGGAACTATAAAATATTTTTCAAAAATAGATTAATATATATTTGTGTACAGACTAAAATAATTTCTTTATTCTTGATAAATTCCAAAATAAATTTTGGCTACATTTTCAAATACTCACCAGACGTTACTGATATTGTGTCAGGAACTATGGTGATGCTGAAATTGCTGCTGGAACTGTTAATAGCCTGTTTCAAAGTCTGAACAACAGTAGTATTATTTGGGACTTGTGCATTGGGCGCTGTTTGATTGAATACAAGCTCCACCACTGCCTCAGTTCCATCCACTCGTGTTTGAACTCTAACAAGACTGTGCCATGAAAGAAAGTGAGTCAGGTGTTAGATAATGATTACAGATTATTGAATGCTTTAACTACATTACATGGCACTTTTAACATTTAAAATTAAATTAAAATAATAATTTAGAGGAAAGTAACTTAATCACTGTTAAAAACCTGAACCGAATCACAATGGCACGGATGAAGAAAGGAAATATTGGTTTGTAGATTCTATTACACTGCAAAAAATTAACACAAAAAGAAAATTTAAACAACTTCAAAATTACATTGTACAAAAATACCTGTTTAAATTAAATAAAATATATGATTTTAGATTTGTTCTCTAGATAAAGTGTCAGTCAATAAAAGATATATTAAGTTGAAATATTACTCACCGTATCTTCAACTCGTCTTTTGCGATCTTGATATACACTGCTGGTGGGGTCTGTGAGATCAGGTACATATGGTTCAAGGAACTGTAGAAACAGAAAAACTTGGACAGGTGCAGTTGGAGCTTTTGTAGTTGTGGTAGTGGTTGGAGCTGCTGTGGTTGTTGTTGGAGTAGATGTAGTAGTTGTTGCAGCAGATGTTGTAATTGTTGGAGTTGCTGTGGTCGTTGATGTTGTTGATGTGTTTGTTGTTGGGGTAACTGTGGTAGTTGTTGGGATCACTGTGGTAGATTTAAAATGAGAACAAAATGGACATAAAACATTTAACTGAGTCCCTGCAAAACATTTGAGACTTTTTGATCAAAGGATCAAAGATCACAAAATGTCACTCACATGTGTCACTGACAGTGATGGAGGCCCTTTCGATGTCAAAGCCTGTCACGTTTGAGGCTTGACTGATCAAAACACTTTTAATCTCAGTGTCATTTGGAACAGATGAGTTTACAAACTGAAGTGCTATGGTGTTGATGACTGATCCCTGCCTGTAAATGCAGACACAAAAAGATAGTTTTGAATATTTAGTACTTTAGGTCAGTGCTCTTAACATTATATGTCAAAGTACTGAAATTACCTGAAGCTCACAACGGCCAAGGAGACAAAGGAAGAAGGGAACGTGTTTTTGTAAGCAGGTTCAATCTGCAGACACAAAGCAGATTTCCTTAAAATCATGTTTATCTGTTTGTGTACGTGATTGATATTGATATTATATGGTAAAATACATTAACAGAAGACTATTTAAAGGAAAAAAGCTGAGGTTCTTGACCCCTACAGTGGGTAGCTCTGGTAGATCACAGAGCTAACACAGAGAGAGAGACAACCATTCACACTCATATTCAATATTCAATGTCATGCCAAAGACTGTCAATAAAGTACTGTAATGTGTATAGAATTTTGAGGTGAAAATTAATATAATCCATTTGTCATGGTCCCCGTGTCTCGCTGGTCGACTCTCTGTTAGGCAACATGTTTGTTTTTGTTTGCGCTCTCTCCCTCCTCCCTCTCCCCCTCTCGCTCTCTCTCTTTCGCCGCGGCAATGCTCATTGCGGCCTCCCGCCGCTGGCCCACACACCTGCTCTCATCACCACACCAGTCGCCGATCCCAGCTGATTGCAGCACTATTTAAGATGGCGGATCTACACTAGTCTTCGCTGGATCGTTGAGCTCTCAGCGTCAGTCAACCTGTGAACCTGCAAATCTGAATCTGTGAGTTTTGTGACTATTCTTCTAATTGGACCTTTTTGTGTATGTGTAGATTTTCCCTGAACCTGTTTAACGGACTACAAGAGGAGCGGCAGAGGAGAGGAGTTGGATTTTGTCCAGAAAGTGTGGAGCACTTCTTCCCGACCCCTGTTTCCCCACGGACCCTGGAGACCCGGACTCCCTTTTCCCTGCACGTTGTATATATTGTGAGTACAAGAAAACAATTATTAGAATATAATGTGTTAAATTTGCTTAGATGAGAGGGTCCAGCAGTAGATCAGAGGAATAGGGAAGGATTTCTCGGTGTGTTTCAGTTTGGTTTAGCTATAGGCCTGAGAGTGTGTAATTGTGTAGAGGGAGAGGAATTTATGGACACTGGGGGTCAGCCTGTCATAAAAGGAGACAGGAAGCTACAGTGGGGGATGCTGATGCTTGTCCCTGAATGTAATAAAAGCTCATAATTGTCATAACTTAGAAGTAGGTTTGCAGGAGACTCTCCACATGCTTAGCTGTAAAAGTAAGACAACAAGAAGCCAATGGCCCAGTGGATGCAGAGTGGGGGTCTCAGTGCTTGTAATATGTTTTGTATGTTTTGTAAAGGAATTTGGTGTAGTTTGGGTGAGGGGAGATGGGTTTTTATGACCAGCATGAAGTCACACACACAGAGACATACACACAGTGCTTTAACTGTTATGACGCACACACACCCACACACACAATCACTCCTGTGCACACACGCACACACAGGTACGCGCACACACAGGCACTCACGTGCTCGCGCATACATACACAAACACAGAGTTTACAACACACCATGTGGGTTTTACGATGGGGTCGCTTCTATAAAACTGGTGGAAACAAACAAAGAAGTGAAGATCTGCAGAGGGATACCAGCCTTGAAAATCTCCCCTTCTAGAAGTTCCATGCGTAACTGAAGATGAATAAAGGTTTTGTGAAATGACTACTGAGTCCGGTATAGTCTCTGTAGGCCTGAGCAATAAAAAAGAACCAGGGTGAAACTGCTTTACGTAACAATATTCACTTGGTGTTTTGTTCACTGTAAATAAACGCACTGTCTTTTGCCTAAGGAAAACCTGGCCTGCGCCTGAGGCCCTTTAAGAAACCATATCACCATTTTGTAATAAGGCCGTAAAATGACAAATAAAAAGGAACAAATCAAGCACTGTGAATAATTTCAAGATGCACAGTATGGGCAAGTTAGAATCACCAGTTAATCTAATTGCACTGATATGTCTTTGGTCTGTGGGAGGATGCCAGAGCACCTGGAGAAAACTCACATTAAAATGGAGAGAACATGCAATTTCCACACAGAAAGACCCCAGATTTAAACTCAGGACCTTTTTGTCATGAAATAACAGTGCTTACCACCAAGCCATAGTGCTATCATTTTAAATTTTAGTTAAATTACTGCATGCAGTTTTGCAGTGATTCTTCCTTATTCAGTAAGAGAAATGTAGTGTGTTCGGTGTTGAATAAGTGCTACAAAATCAGGTTCAATGCATTAGGTGAAAATGCAAAAGACAGTAGACTGGTGAGTGAAAGAGAATCTGTATCTGGATTCATTAAACTTCATCACTGAAAATCTTTGTTCAAATATGAAGACATATTCAGTGACAACAAGCCTTAAGACCACGCTTAACTAAGTTTAAGAGCTTGTCTCCTTTGAGAGAAAAATAAAAATCCAGCAATAACACTGACTTCAAATAAAACAGACTGTAGGTCAATGAGCTAAACACCACTGGATGAATTTTCCATCCCTGGATGTGTAAAGCCTGGCAAAAAGTTTTTCCAAGTTTTACAACCTTGCTAGCAAAGGTTCTCCTCTTGACTTGTTCCTGCTCTTTATCAGTCAAATTCTTATACTTGTCTGAGTATTTAGGGTTTTTTTTTTTAATGCGAACTATATTCTTTAAACAGACTTCTTTCTGCTTTCTATTAGGTAAGCACACGACTTTGGCTCCAACTTCAATGACAAATGCTTAGAAGTTCAAATAATCCACATTCTGCATCTTTTTTTCCCCCTTTTTAGTGTGAGCTGACAATGATAGCTGTATTTGAAGTGTTTCATAAATACTTAAAACGCTTTTCTGCTAGAGCTGCATGTGCCTTTAAAAAAAACAAACTCTACATTGAACAATCAATTTGAAAGCATATTGAATTACTTTTAGCACCATATGGTGGTCTGGTGCCTTGCATTCATTTGTCATGTAGCTGTAGTTTGAACTTCTCATTCATTCATTCATTCATTCATTTAGGACAGTTGTCCTGGCATTTGGTTTTTATGGGAATTTTTGCATTTCTTCCCGAGACTTTGCACTTATTCTATATAAATTAAGTTATTATTTCATTACAACCTTCATGTGAAAACAATGAGAAGAAATTAGTATTTGAATATTTGTATTACCTTAATGATCAGATAAACTCTTGTACACTAAACTTACAGATTTTGGGGGAAAGGAAAGACTTACTTGTTTCTTTATTGATGAAGATCGATTTTTAAAAGCTTCAGATGATGAATTCAACAGGTCTGATGTAAAATTGCTTAGAATGGATCTGAAAACAACAAATCTGGTGGTTGTTGTTGTCAAAGGCCGTTGGTGTGGTGGTTGGTGGGAAAGTTGTGGTGGTGGTTGGTGATGTTGTAGTGGTTGTTGTCTTAGAAGCTGTGGTGGTGGTGGTAGGGGGGCAGTGGTGGTTGTCATCGGAGGAACTGTAGTGGTGGTGGTTGGTGGGGCAGTGGTGGTTGTTGTCGGAGGAGCCGTGCTGGAGGTTGTCGGAGGAGCCGTGCTGGTGGTGGTCGGTGGGGCAGTGGTGGTTGTAGTCGAAGGAACTGTAGTGGTGGTGGTAGGTGGGGCAGTGGTGGTTGTAGTCGGAGGAACTGTAGTGGTGGTGGTAGGTGGGGCAGTGGTGGTTGTTGTCGGTGGAACTGTAGTGGTGGTAGTAGGTGGGGCAGTGGTGGTTGTTGTCGGAGGAGCCGTGGTGGTGTCTGGTGGGGCAGTGTTGTTGGTTGTCAGAGGAGCCGTGGTGGTGGTAGGTGGGGCTGTGGTGGTTGTTGTCAGAGGAGCCGTGGTGGTGGTGGTCGGTGGGGCAGTGGTGATTGTTGTCGGAGGAGCTGTAGTGGTGCTAGGTGGGGAAGTGGTGGTTGTTGTCGGAGGAACTGTGGTTGTGGTAGGTGGGGCAGTGGTGGTTGTTGTTGGAGGAATTGTAGTGGTGGTAGTCGGTGGGGCAGTGGTGGATGTTGTGGGAGGAGCCATGGTTGTGGTAGGTGGGGCAGTGGTGGTAGTTGTCAGAGGAGCCGTGGTGGTGGTAGGTGGGGCTGTGGTGGTTGTTGTCAGAGGAGCCGTGGTGGTGGTGGTGGTACTTGGGGCAGTGGTGATTGTTGTCGGAGGAGCTGTAGTGGTGCTAGGTGGGGAAGTCGTGGTTGTTGTCGGAGGAACTGTAGTGGTGGTGGTTGGTGGAGCAGTGGTGGTTGTTGTCGGAGGAGCCGTGGTGGTGGTTGTCGGAGGAGTCGTGGTGGTGGTCTTTGGAGCTGTGGTGGTAGTTGTTGGAGGAGCCGTGGTGGTGGTTGTCGGAGGAGTTGTGGTGGTGGTTGGTGGGGCAGTGGCAGTTGTTGTCGGTGGAGCAGTGGTGGTAGTTGTTGGAGGAGCCGTGGTGGTGGTTGTCGGAGGAGTCGTGGTGGTGGTAGGTGGGGCAGTGGTGGTGGTTGTCGGAGGAGCCGTGGTGGTGGTGGTTGGTGGGCCAGTGGTAGTTGTTGTCGGAGGAATTGTAGTGGTGGTGGTTGGTGGGGAAGTGGTGGTTGTTGTCGGAGGAGCCGTGGTTGTTACTCCTGTTGTTGACGTTTGTGCCGCTGTAGCTGTAGGAGTTAAGTTCACATACTCTTCAATATGAATTTATGTATATATTAAGCACAATTTTTAATTTCATAAAACCTTTCATTAAGTAATTCTGAGTCATCATTCCCAAACGAATCCTTCATGTACTATATCTTCCTAATGCAAATATGCCATGAATTCATTCCAACAACAGTTTTCACAACAATTTTCACCCTCACTTGAGTACATCAATATAATTCATGAAGTAGAACTTAGACTGCTGTTAAAGAGTAATGAATGTTGACCCAAAATTGACAGCTAGACCCTGAACTTCTACACGTAATTCACTGGCTGGGCCCATGTCCTCATTTTTGGTTTGACAGCATTTTTAGTAGACAAAGGTGAATGGCTTAGACATAAATTGAGCTGCAGTTTGTCAAAAGCCTAGGAGGGGATTGATCCCCATGTATTATTGAAAAATGAAGAAGTGAAAGCATTACAAAAGGGGACGCAGGGTGGGGCACTAAAACCAGAAAAAACTGCTCATATAACTGGGGGATTGTATATAGATAAAAACTGAGCCACTGAACACAGGACACAGGTCACAGATTTCCATTGTTTAATTCCTTTTCCATGGAATTATTTGACACCCTTATATTTAAATGTCAAAATCTAAAGTCAAAATTAAATTTTTGTTTAGCACATTATTTTCCTATAACCAATACAAGTTTTAATATCATGAGATATTCCATGATTCTAATCGCAAAACTGCATAATATTAATCTATAGAGTAACAGAAATATGGTACCCTAAATATTAATATTTGTTTTCTGAAAATTCAATGAGTAAAAACTTCATAAACTGTGGGATAAATGGCTGGCTGAAATTTACTGCAGCATCTGAAAGGCCTCACTTCTATCCACATGTTCATAAAAGCCAACCTTCACCTGTTATTCCTTCTGTAACAATCCAAAATAATCCTATAATATAATTACTTTTTACATTTACAATGATATTGTTTCTTAAACTTGCAAAAAATTAAAATAATAAATAAATAAATAAATAGATTTCTGTATTTTTTTTTTTTTTTTTTTCTCTCGCCTGTCCCATTTGGCTCTTTTGCCATCAGAAGTATTGTCTAAAGGCAAAGAAAGATGTCCAACGGATTTACTTTACCAAATGGACCATCCCAGCCTTGCCGTAATGGTCTATTTGATTCACCTTTTATTGTTTATTTTATTTTATTTTCACTTGTTAAATACGGGACAGACTTGACTGGGGAAAAGAAAGGGGAGAAAGAAGGGGAAAGAAAAACAGAAGAGGGATGGGGATAAAGGGCAAAAAACAAAAAACAACAAAATAAGCAGACAAAAAATACATATATCAATGACCTGGATAACCTGTTGAGAAAGAAAAAAGAGAAAACAAGCAGAAAAAAAAAGAGCAACATAATAAACAATATCACGATGATCTATGGGAATGTAACAGTAAAAACTAAATATTAAATATTATTGTGCAGCACGTAAGATCGACAGCGCACAGTGTGCTTTGAGGTAGGAGCCAAAAGGGTGTAGTTAGTGTATGTGAGTCCCGTGTGTACACCTGTGAGCATGAGCGCTTGTATTTAAAAGGTTCCTTCATGTAATGATCTGCTAGAGGGTGTGGGGAGCCACAGCCCAGTCCTCCAGGGCATGAAGCAGATATGGAGGAGATCAAGACTCCAGACATCCAGAGGCCCTCAGAACACAAGAGACCAAGCAAGACCAACAGAGGGGCAGCTGTGCCACCATCCCAGAAAGAGCTGAGGAGAGTCCCAGATGAGGGGTCACTCAGTAGCCGCGGAGCAGAAGCCAGGGGGGGTTGCAGTGACGTGCAGCCAGCTATGCCAGAGTGACCGAGCCCCAGGCCGAGAGGCCGAGGGCACCCCACCCCCGAAGTGGCCCAAGCGAGCCCCAGGCTCCAGGCCCCGACAAGCAGCCACCAAGGAGTGAGCCGGTGGGTACCCGGACGCCCATCCCCACACACAAAGAACCACCAACGCACCAATGTCTGAGGGCGTCTGCCACTGGCAGGGGAAGTGGTGGGGGGAGATAGGCCTCCATACCTTGGAGGTGGGCAACGACGCCATGGGGGAGGTTGTACACCCTGATGGTCTAAGATTTCAGTAATTAACAGAGCCGAAATGGATTTTCTCAGCCTTGAAAACGTCACAAGACTATCCTATAGTGTAATGTTATGAGGGGTTAAAACATTGGACAAAAATAAGATTTATTGAAAAGTACACAATATCAGCCTTGTCCTTGCATTTTAAGTTCCAGATAGTTTTAAAGTATGAAGGTAATCTTTTGCATGGCTTCATTTAATATGTTATTGTTGTAAAAAAGCTGATTATGAGGAAGTTTAGTGTGCTGTGACACTGAGTATGAGGAAAACCAAATGCTTCAGACTCAAGAAGGAAAGAGACAGACAGTTTTCAAAGCAAAACTGTCACCATGTATCCAAAATTTCCTCTTCTCAGCTATACAAAAGTCAAAGTTGCTACTAAACCCACTTTTTGTAGAAATAAAAAAAAATGTTGAAATTTGGCTTCATCTTGCATCACTAGGTACAACTCGCCTAGATTTACTTCATTGACGTTAATATGCACCTAACCATTAAAGTATTAAAGCACTCAACATTAATACAGTCTACATATTTTCAGTAGCAATTATTCATCATGTTATATATAGCTATGCTAAAGCAGGTCATTTATTTTATATCACTAGTAAGATTAGCATCACTTAGCTTACCTGTTAGAAGCAAGGAAACTGATATCATCAGTCCAACCCCCATTGTTTAATCAGTTAAATCTGTAAAAGAAATATATGTCAAGGCTAGGCACAATGATTAAAAAACAAATTTAAAAACTGAGTTAAAAACCCAGTAAAATAAAATGTGACAAAAATGCAAAATAATTATTAACTGTACTTATCATTATACTTCTTAATAAAAAACAACAACTATGCATGAACAATTTTAAAATAATATGGGTAAAACAATTAATTAGCATTAGTTTAATAAGTAAGTGAAAGAAACAAAAAGTCATATTCATAGTACATAAAATCTATTGTGTACATTGTACTTATAAAAACTGAGATCAGATGAAAATGTATTAATTCTCCCTTTTTTAATCCTTTTTTAGATATTTTGAAATTATTATGTTTTAAACAGTGCACTTCACCTCTTTGCTCTGTTAAACCTTATGTTTACACCTCTTGTGGCTTTATATATTTCAGAAGAGTGAGGGCTAATGACGTATGTGAGAGATGACAGAAGAAGCTGTGACATGTTGAGGAACAATGTCACATCACAGGATTCACAAGTTTGTCAAGCGAGCAACCTGAAAGTTTCTTGGCTCAGGATCACAGCCTCCTCCTTCTTTTTGCTTGTGACCTGAGTTATTCGTAGACGTCAAGGCAGACAAACCAATAATGAATTCCAGTAGAGTGAAAAACAGTTGGAAGATATGTAACATGATCAAAGTAAGCAGACATCTTTGTTTAATACAGAGTATGAGTTTCAAAGATTTTTCACTGTACCATGTGATACAGAACTTTTAAACAAAGTGATATATTCTAATAATATGTTGTGAATTCACAGCATCGCAGTTAAATTTCTTTCTATTTTTCCAAGTAACTGAAAGCTTATGAAGTCAATATTAAGTTATGATATTTAACAAATGGGACATCTCTGCACTTTGCTTTTGGTCAAAGGTTGGCTCAGCAATACATTATATACCACACTGCTTTCATTCATTCACTGTCTTGTCTCCATTTACTGCATTGAGATGATTAAAGCTGAACATGGATGTGCAGTATTATTATTTTTTGGAATACTGGTTCAGTTCTCTTCACTTTTTACCCCAAGCCAAGACAAGAAAGCTTTGTAAATCTGGCATTGAGGAGCCATGGACTGGAAATGAATCTAGCTCTGTATGCGTTTTACATCGAGACTTTAGTTGAATCATTTTGGGAATATTTTTTGGTTTTTGCTATGCATTTTCTGCAGTTTATCGGCCCAACAATGGAGAATGATGATGTATTCATATGTAACTGCTTTCTCATATTTTCAAATTACAGTTCTGCTGAAGAGTTAAAAAATAAGGATAAACAAACAATGAAACACAAACAAGATTTCAAGAATATTGGCTCAGCTTAACATTTTGTTTCTTTTAAATGTATTTTCTCCACTGCTACATAAACTCAATAAGCAGCCTACTTAATTAATCACTAAGTAGGCTGCAGGTGTAGTGCTACTGTCATAAAAAATAGCAATTTCCTGATCTTAAAAAAAGTGAATCTTTTCTTGAAATTATATTCTCTTCATTTGTTTTTAAGTCTACTTCTGACTCAAGAAATGTAGTACAGTTTGGTAGCATTGAAAAAATCTTGTACTATGGCATGTTAAAAACATTTTTCTGTGTATTGATTTGTATTTTTTATGTAGTCTTCACATAGACACAATGTATACCCTGCATACCCTGGTGCTTTCCAGACTCAAGGAAACAAAAAAAGTACACTTAATTTAATATTTTCTTTTCTAAAAATAATTTTAAAAAATAACATTTTTATAATTAATGTTAGGTCTGCCTTGTAGCTACCTGGAAGTGAAACAATTTCTTACATACTCATTACAAACCTACATGAGTCTACAGGAACAGATTGGTCATGGAAATCTTTGACATGAAGCTCCTGGTGCATTTTTTTGTGTTGATGTTTATGCGAAACAAAGTTTAGAAATATGGTTATTCAGTCAGCAGAGCCTTTGTGACCTTCGTGCACTATGTTTCAACACTAGACAGCTGCACGTTGTAACTTTACATGATCTGTCACTTCGTAGCTGAATTCTTGTGGTTCCTAAACACTTCCACTTTGCCATAATACCACTTACAGTTGATCATGTAATATCTAGAAAGCAGAAAAATTCACAAACTGACTTGTTGCAAAGGTGGCATCGTACATTTGAACTGATGTTGGCCAACAGCGAGATCAGTTGATCTGCAAAGATTGCAGCTGAGTCTGTCTGCCAGACCTGCCAGAAATAACTCTGTTCTTGATTTGTGGCTTCAGTATTTAATGGAATCTGTTCCACTTTTGCAGACTGAGTTACTGAAGCTCATTTTGTGGTTTTGAATTAGCCAAGGAATAGACAAATTATGCTATTGCCAATCAAAGCTTGCATAAATTGCCTAACAATAAGGTTCAGGACTGATTTAATAACATAAACACTTGAACAAACATAAAGAAAGGCCTTTTGTCTGGATAAAAGTAATCATCCTTCATTAACAAGCATTATTTATCCGTGAATGATGTTTGAGATCTAGTATGCTATGTAAGCAGCTGTTTTAATGTTTATTTTAGAATCGAGCAGGTGCAAAGCGTCACTTTCATTATTAGGTGGGGTTCTTTCTTGTGAAACAGCTTCATACCAGTGAACAATCATGTAGACAAATGGCGTCTAACACATTGTTTTCACACCATTTCTAATTCACTCAGATTAAGGGGCTCGCTCAGAATAACACCTCTGAGCGCAAATTGGATCACATCTTGGAGACGCTCACTGCGGTCGTGAGTTCTCAGAATCGGCTCTTTGAGCACAAGGATGACAACGTCACGGAGCGTAAGTTTGATAACATCATGGAGAAGCTCACGGCTCTCCAACAGGAGATTGAGAGACCAGTGTCGGACTGTTAGAACAGCTTTGAAATTCATATGAGTTGTTCGCACTAAAGTAAAAAACACCAAAATCTGTATTCACTTCATGTGGATACCCCTTTGGCGCCAGCTGCGGTCTCAAGGCTGGAGCTGAACAACAACACCCTGATAACGACTGTCTTTAGACTGTTCTTCCCATTCTATGCAAGGCCACCTGGGTTGGCTGGAAGACTGTTTACTTAGCCTGGCAGGGCAAAGGACACTGTCTCAGCTGAACTCTGGACACATACACACACACACACACACAGACATATATACACATGCAGATATACACTCATCCCCCTCCCCTCCAAACGCCTTCGATGCTTATTCCTTCCGATGCTGACGGTGGATCAAGGAGACCAGCGCTTATGCTGCAGGCCCGGATGTACTGTCTACACTGGCTGTCTCTCATCCTTTACCCACCCTGTTGCTTGTCATGTGTTTCCTTGGTGTATTAAGAGTTCTTTCATGTGCTATGTGCAGAGGTGGGGGTTTTTTTACTGTTCTCAAACTGATCTCCCTGTTGGAGCTCAGTCTGGGGGGAGTTGTTTTTTTTCTCCTTATCTTTCCTCATGTTGTGCTTTTTCCATGTTATACCCCTCTGCCCTGTCTTCCCCATGTGATGTTTGTGTAATGTATGTATGGTCGGAAGGGTAAGACGGCGCTGGCACAGCTGGCAGCCTTAACCCAATTTCCCTCAGGATGAATAAAGTATGATCAATCAATCAATCAATTAAATTCTGACCTTTTAGTTGGTGATTTAAGGACATCTGACATCTGACTTACACTGGTAGATGTGTTGTTGTTCTACAAACAAACATGCAACTTAATTAGAAATATAGCTACATCTAGCACTTTGTACAGTTCAATTAAATCCTCTTAACTGCTGGAATGGAGAATCTTCTAAATCAAAGTGCAGCTAATCAGAGAATATGGAAGAAAAAGAAATCTGCAGATAAGCATACATTTTAACATAAATGAAAAGTCTTAGATTAAGTCAGTTTAAATCAGTAATTACAAAGGTTATTTTTCAAATCAGGTGAACAAGACAAAGAGAACAAAAGAATTATTGTAAAATCTGAAAAACATGAAGCAAATTTTATTGACAAAAGCATTTGAGAATCTCTAGAAACATTAATAATAACATTTTGGTAAATAAACAAATATTCATATGAATATTAATATTTTCTGTGGTAACAGAAACATAAATGCTTTAAAGGTCATGGTCTATGTCAACTACATGCCATTAATGCCACATTCTCAGATTGTTTTTCAGAGCAGCTTCAGTAAACGACTAATAATGGAACAGAAGGCCTCCATCAGTACATATTTTTGTAAGATGAAAAAGATGGAGTAAGATGGAGTGTCCAGCACACCCACACATTTTCACCAAGTGTGTTTTGAAGGCCAACAAAGGGGAAAATGTCATCACACGAAACTGTGATTGTTGGTGTGATTAGAATTTTAAATAAGAGTACAGTCAGTCATACCACACAGTAATCCTCATGCACTACTGAGTTTATTAATCTTAATAAGATAAGATAAGATAAGATAAGATATACCTTTATGTGTATAGTGCTGACTTCGACTGAGAAAATTGTCAGGCGGTGGAAGGAATACTTCGAGGACCTCCTTAATCCCACTGACACGTCTTCCGAGGAGGAAGCAGAGTCTGGGGATGAGGGGAAAGACCTGCCAATTTCCGGGGGCGAGGTCACTGAGGCAGTTAAACAACTCCTTGGTGGCAGAGCCCTGGTGTTGATGAGGTCCGCCCGAGTTCCTGAAGGCTCTGGATGTTGTAGGGCTGTCCTGGTTGACACGCCACTGCAATGTTGCGTGGAGATCAGGGGCAATACCCCTGGACTGGCAGACCGGGGTGGTGGTCCCCATCTTTAAAAAGGGAGACCGGAGGGTGTGTTCCAACTACAGGGGGATCACACTCCTCAGCCACCCTGGGAAAGTCTATGCCAGGGTGCTGGAAAGGACAGTTCGTCCGCTAGTCGAATCTCAGATACAGGAGGAACAATGCGGTTTTCGTCCTGGTCGCGGAACACTGGACCAGCTCTTTATCCTCTCAAGGATACTTGAGGGTGCATGGGAGTTTGCCCAACCAGTCTGCATGTGTTTTGTGGACTTGGAGAAGGCATTCGACCGTGTCCCTTGGGGTGTCCTGTGGGAGGTGCTGCGGGAGTATGGGGTGTCTGGCCCATTGCTACAGGCCATTCGATCCCTATACAACCGTTGCAAGAGCTTGGTTCGCATTGCCGGCAATAAGTCGGACTCGTTCCTGGTGGGTGATGGGCTCCGCCAGGGCTGCCCTTTGTCACCGGTTCTGTTCATAATTTTTATGGACAGGATTTCTAGGCGCAGCCAAGTGGCGGAGGGCTTTCACTTCGGTGGCCTCAGAATCTCATCTCTGCTTTTCGCGGATGATGTGGTTCTGTTGGCTTCATCGGGTGAAGGCCTCCAGCTCGCACTGGAATGGTTCGCAGCCGAGTGTGAAGCAGCGGGAATGAGGATCAGCACCTCCAATCCTGAGGCCATGGTTCTCAGCCAGAAAAGGGTGGAGTGCCCACTCCGGGTCGGGGATGAGTTCCTGCCCCAAGTGGAGGAGTTCAAGTATCTCGGGGCCTTGTCAGAGAGGTATAACAATGGAAAATTCACCACATGAGGAAAGATAAGGAGAAAAAAATAACTCCCCCCAGACTGAGCTCCAACAGGGAGATCAGTTTGAGAACAGAAAAAAACACCTCTGCACATAGCACATGAAAAAACTCTTAATACACCAAAGAAACACATGACAAGCAACAGGGATGGGTAAAGGATGAGAGACAGCCAGTGTAGACAGTACATCCGGGCCTGCAGCATAAGCGCTGGTCTCCTTGATCCACCGTCAGCATCGGAAGGGAATAAGCATCGAAGGCGTTTGGAGGGGGAGGGGGGATGAGTGTATATCTGCATGTGTATATATGTCTGTGTGTGTGTGTGTGTGTGTATGTGTCCAGAGTTCAGCTGAGACAGTGTCCTTTGCCCTGCCAGGCTAAGTAAACAGTCTTCCAGCCAACCCAGGTGGCCTTGCATAGAATGGGAAGAACAGTCTAAAGACAGTCGTTATCAGGGTGTTGTTGTTCAGCTCCAGCCTTGAGACCGCAGCTGGCGCCGAAAGGGTATCCGCATGAAGTGATGGTGGTTTTTCTTTTAGTGCAAACAACACCTGTGAATTTCAAAGTTGTTCTAACAGTCCAACACTGGTCTCTCAATCTCCTGTTGGAGAGCCGTGAGCTTCTCCATGATGTTATCAAACTTACACTCCGTGATGTTGTCATTCTTGTGCTCAAAGAGCCGATTCTGAGAACTCATGACCACAGTGAGCTTCGCCAAGATGTAATCCAGTTTGCACTCAGAGATCTTATTCTGAGTATTCACGGCAGCCGTAAGCTTCTCCAAGATCTTATCCATGCTGCACTCAATGAGCCCATTTTGAGAAACTCACGCCTCGTCCCATCGTTTCAATCCCAGTGGGCAGCCTTGTGGGGGTTTGAACAGCCGGTTCCGCTTTCTTAATTCTTCGATAAGCCAGGGCCAAGCCAGCTCTGATCAGCAAGAACCCTGTTATCATGGTTCCGAATAGGTAGATATCTTCAGCACTCAGGCTTCATCCAAGCCCAGACTTCTCGTTGAGAAAGGGGTGTCAATTGCATTTAGGGACCAGTTGATCAAATCCATAATACATCAATACATATTGATGGAAATTGTTTAATCTGTGACATTAAAAGTAATAAAGTTATTACTGTATTATTTGCAGAATATATGACAAAAACTATAAAAATAAACTTTTTCACTTTTTAATGTGCATGCTGTGGAGTTTCTCAATCAAATATTAACATGTTATTAACTTTTCAACAGACAGCAAAATGTTTAACATATACAAAACTAAACCAAATCAACTAATATTACTTAGAAGCTTACAGCTGCATTTCTTTTTTGCAGTTTTTCCTTTAATCATTTAACAGGATCTTTTTAATCATTAAATGTAAAAATAAAATTGACAGAAAAGAAATTGTACTGCCCAGACAACCAAGATTACTGAAGAGGAAGAAGACTGGGGAAATGTTTTGCTGCAACCATGGTGAAAAACAAACAAACAAAACACATATGCAACATACTTTCTCTTTCTCATTTAGACATAATGAAACACATACACACAAACACTTGATCTGTGGTGCTTCAGCCATTAACCTTGTACAACCACAGACAGAACACTAAGAAAAACATAATGTTGTAAAGCTCATTGTCTTTGTCACTACACATTTGATTGATGCCTCATTGTCAGACTGTGTTTAAGAGCTACAGATTATACAATAGACATATTCTTTTGATCATACATTCTGTAGAAAATACAATAGTCATGAGTTAAAAGTCATGGGCTAATTGATGTCCATCAACATTAAACAGCTCAGATTAATTCAATTCAATTCAATTCAATTTTATTTATATAGCACCAAATCACAACAGAAGTCGCCTCAAGGCGCTTTATATTGTACAGTAGATCGCACAATAATACATACAGAGAAAAACCCAACAATCATATGACCCTCTATGAGCAAGCACTTTGGCGACAGTGGGAAGGAAAAACTCCCCTTTAACAGGAAGAAACCTCCGGCAGAACCAGGCTCAGGAGGGCGGCCATCTGCTGCGACCGGTTTGGGGGGAAAGAAGGAAAACAGGATGAAAGACATGCTGTGGAAGAGAGACAGAGATTAATAACAGATATGATTTGATGCAGAGAGGTCTATTAACACATAGTGAGTGAGAAAGGTGACTGGAAAGGAAAAACTCAATGCATCATGGGAATCCTCGGCAGCCTCACGTCTATTGCAGCATAACTAAGGGAGGATTCAGGGTCACCTGGTCCAGCCCTAACTATATGCTTTAGCAAAAGGAAAGTTTTAAGCCTAATCTTGAAAGTAGAGATAGTGTCTGTCTCCATACTCCAAACTGGAAGCTGGTTCCACAGAAGAGGGCCTGAAAACTGAAGGCTCTCCTCCCATTCTACTTTTAAATACTCTAGGAACAGCAAGTAGGCCTGCAGTGTGAGAGTGAAGTGCTCTAATAGGGTGATATGGTACTACAAGGTCATTAAGATAAGATGGGGCCTGGTTATTTAAGACCTTGTATGTGAGGAGCAGGATTTTGAATTCAATTCTGGATTTAACAGGAAGCCAATGAAGGGAAGCCAAAACAGGAGAAATATGCTCTCTCTTTCTAGTCCCTGTCAGTACTCTTGCTGCAGCATTTTGGATTAGCTGAAGACTTTTCAGCGAGTTTTTAGGACATCCTGATAATAAAGAATTACAGTAGTCCAGCCTGGAAGTAATAAATGCATGAACTAGTTTTTCAGCGTCACTCTGAGACAGGATATTTCTAATTTTAGAGATGTTGCACAAATGGAAGAAAGCGGTCTTACATATTTGTTTAATATGTGCGTTGAAGGATATATCCTGGTCAAAAATGACTCCAAGGTTCCTCACAGCATTACTGGAGGCCAAGGTAATGCCATCCAGAGTAAGAATCTGCTTAGATACCATATTTCTAAGATTTTCAGGGCCGAGTACAATAACCTCAGTTTTATCTGAATTAAGAAGCAGAAAGTTAGCGGCCATCCAGGTCTTTATGTCTTTAAGACATTCCTACAGTTTAACTAATTGGTGTGTGTTACCTGGCTTCATGGATAGATAGAGCTGCGTGTCATCTGCATAGCAGTGAAAATTTATGCTATGTCTTCTAATGATGCTGCCTAGGGGAAGTATGTATAATGTAAATAGAATTGGTCCTAGCACTGAACCCTGTGGAACTCCATAACTGACCTTAGTGGGTGAAGAGGACTCTCCATTTACATGTATAAATTGGAGTCTATTAGATAGATAGTGGAAGAAGAATCTGGATTTTTTTGAGTTCCAATCCAGATAAACTATTAAGGATTAAGCAACAGTGCTCATCTTTGCTCTTCTGAAATCTGTGTTAAACAACAACAAACATAAATTAGTAACAAAATTACAGCTGAGTAGAGGCTTTTCAAACCACCGGCACCCATAATGCTAAATTTTAATCTTCAAATGTTTCTGAGCCATCTTCAACCTGTTTTTAACAGAGAAAAGTCCCACACTCAATGCAGCCTGACTGAAATGCTGATTCTAGATGTTCAGCACACACAGAGACACAGAGGTACTGTTTACGCCAGTGTCCTGTTATATTTTAGATAGCAAGGAGCAGACGGCCGAGTTTATTAAACTCCACCGAGACAGCGGTGACGCTAATCAGAAGGCTAGACCGTCCAATTTCCCCAGCCATTTACGTATACTGCGAAGGCCGGGTCCTCAGGAGGATGCAGCCCATGAATTTGGACACGACCTAAGCGACTGAGCGAGGGGAGCTGCTGCCTAGGAGTGCGCTGTTGGAGAAGCGCAGCCAGGCAGACAGAGGAGAACTGAAGTTTGACCAGGTACCAAAGCAAATCATTCGCACTGTACAAATAATGTAAATATGACAGTGTATCACGAAAGATTGATATCAAACTGATCACTTGACCCATATTACGTTACTTGCTCTTCAAGTGAATCAACAAATGGCGAAATGAAAAGCCGAACAACAACAATGCTGTTTCTTTAGAGAGTCTTAGCTTACATTTGTGTTTATTTCATATTTTCAGTTGTTACCCTCTACGGCTAAATAAATCGGTTTCAGTTATGTACCGATATACAAGAAAGGACATAAGGGGCTTCTTCAAAGAAAAAACTCTGGTAGATGTTATTTTATATATTATGCTTTGTATGTTGTTCAGTATATTTCTATGCAAAACAAGAGGAATTTCAATACACAGCAGTACATTCACAGTTTAAACCAGATACTTACATACACTTTATGGAAAACAAAAGAACATTTTTTTACTGTACAACATCAATTCAGAGTAAACTTGTTTTGTTTTGGATAAATAAATATTGAAATATCTTTTGAATTAGTTAAATGTCAGAATAAAGAGAGACAGAGCTGTTTATTTTTTATTACGTTCATCAACTTTAGGAGTACATATACACTAAGTTTATTGTTAATTAATAAGAAAACTCCAGACGATTCCATTCTGAGTTTAAGAAGCTTCTGATAGGTTAGTAGAGTCCATGTGAGTAAATTGGTGGCACACCTGTGGATCCATATAAGGCAAAACACAGAGCCTGTTTCTTTGACATGGGAAAATCAAGAGATGTCAACCAAAACACCAGGAAAAGAATTGTGGAGCTCCATAATTGTGGCTCAGTTTTGAATACAATTTGGTGCCATTTACAATTAAGAAATACAGATAGTTTCTCTCTTTACTCTTAAAGTTAACAAATATGTTTTTTATATTTATCAACCTAAAAAAATAAACAGTCTGATTTGATGTTACAATTAAAAAAGTGTTTGTGTTTTTATCTGAAGAGTATGTAAATATCTGGTTTCCACTGTATATTTGATGATGTTGGTGTTTGGCATGATTGTCAGCACAAAGAGGGAGAGAGAGGAGCAGAGAGGGAGAGAGAGGAACAGAGAGGGAGAGAGAGGAGCAGAGAGGGAGAAGGAGAGGAGAATGAGGACAGAACAGAGATGGAACAAGAGCAGGTGAGACACACATGTTAGTCAAATGGTTGTTTACCAAAAGTATCACCGTATCATAGGTACTCATGTATCTCGTACCTAGTGTTTCTTCTTAGGCTTTTTATTTTTCAAATTCTATATTTATTAAGTTATGCAGGCTTGTTTGCACAACAAGGCTAAATAATTATATAAACCTTTCTCAATCTAAATAGTTTACTTTGGTAGAATTAAAAAATAAGTGTAGTGCAGGTCTATGATGATTTTTAGTGCTAGTATCATCTAGTTTTGATTCTGGTTCTGTCTTGGTTAAGTCCTAAGTAGTCCTGATTTTGAACTGTTGTAGTCCTGTTTTAATTCCGGATCAGTTCTGGGTTTGGTTGAATTGGGGTTTAGTCCTCGTGTCTTGATACAACCCTGATCTTGTTCTCCCTTGCTGCTTAATTAAAAAACTAGTTTAAGGTGTCCTGCATATGTGATATATATTTTTCCCTATATGAAGTCATTCTTTTTTGAACAAAACTCAAAACAGAGCCTAATAATCTGTCAGTCATTTCTAAACCCCCCCCTCAATCCCACATGCATACTACCCTTTAGGGCTAATGTATCAAATGTCTGCCTCCGCCTCTGATGCAGCCCATGAATTTGGACACGACCCAAGTCACCAACAATGCATGCTTGATAAAACAGGTGGAGCGAGAACATATCCGGGACTTTTTCGTGTTCTCGGCTTGATGCGTACTTTGAATTGGAACAGTACTTGGTCTCCGACTGATGACGTATCACGAGTACACGAGAACGCAAGTACGCACAAGTACGCATATTGAGACAGGCCCAATGTGTTGGTGTATCAAACAAGCAAAACTAGAAACACTGACATAAGATATGAACCTTCAAAATAAAACAGGAAATCCGCAGACTGAACACATAACTCTGACAGAGAACAGAAGGAACACAGCACAGGGACCAGAGTAACATCAGGGGCAAAGGAATGCACAAGCTAAGAAATACAGAACATAAACCAAAATACCAGTAGTCATAAGCCAAGAACCAAAAGGAAAACAGACCTATAAACAATAATATAAAATCTAAAAAACAGGGGGCCACAGGCCCAGGACTGTGACATTCACTGTAAAACATTAGAGATAAAAAAAATTTAATAAACAGAATTTAAGAAACTAATTATAAACATTAATTATTGGAATTTCTGTAAATCAACAAATTATTTTATAAGAACATTTTCTTTGGTAACAGAAACAAATAGAATAGAATAGAATAGAATAGAATAGAATTCAACTTTATTGTCATTGCACATGTCACAGGTACAGGGCAACGAAATGCAGTTTGCATCCATCCAGAAGTGCTGTAGAGCCTGTAAAGGTCATTGTCTATATCAGTGCACATGGCACTGATGCCACATTCACAGACTGTTTTCATAGCAGCTTAAGTAAAAGACTAATAATACAAGGGGAAGCCTCTATCAATACATACACACATTTTTGCTTAGAAAAATGCACGCCTAGTGTCCGGCACACCTACACATTTTTATTTAAGAGCTACAGAGCAGAAATGTTCTTATACTGGGAGTCTTGCTGTAATTAGAATTTGAGTTGGAGTTGAAAATGACAGGTAGCAAAGGCGGTTTATTGAGTTTATTAATCTGAGCTGCTGCCTGTTGATGGACATCATTCAGCCTGTGATTTTTATCTCATGTGACTAGTGTATTTTCTTCAGAATGTATGACAAAAACTGTGAAGATAAATTATACTTTCACATTTTTGTTTGCTGCATCAAATTATGCCTTTAAAAAAAAAAAAAACTGATAACATAAAAAAAGATCTATGAAACGCTAATGTAGTTTCACTGTCATGGTCCTGGGTCATTTGACCCAGCGTTTTGTGTTTATTTTTATTATCATTATTCTGTTGTTGTCATTATGATCCTTTGTTCTAGTTTATGCTCATTATGTGCTTGGGGTTACACCCTTTTGTTCTTAGAGGTTTGGTTTTGCACTCCCTCTGTTTTGTGTCTGCCCATGTGAGTCCAGTCTGTGCATTTCCTGTTTTATTTTGAAGGTCTGTGTCCTTTGTCTTTGGGCGTTTATCAATATGCGTACTTGTGCGTACTTGCGTTCTCGTGTACTCGTGATACGTCATCAGTCGGAGACCAAGTACTGTTCCAATTGGCACACATCACGCCGAGAACGCGAAAAAGTCCCGGATGTGTTCTCGATCCGCCCATTTTATCGAGCATGCATCGGTGTAGACTTGGGACAGCTATATATCCCAGAATGCATTTCGTCCAAAACTCAACAGCGGACTCCCGGCACATCGTCCCCCCTCCCTCCCGCCCGCTCGCGGTCTTCTCACTACTCAGGTTAAAGAAACCCCAGCAGCTGTCTATAGTATTGAGTGTCCACTAGAATAGAAATAAAAGCGTTCTAACATCTCACCTGCTTGTTTTTATTAAGGTATGTACACGTACACTATTTTTATTAATAGAGGTTTCACTACTGAGGTTAAAATGATATATAAGTCACTTAGATCACTTCTAAATGTTAATGTTTGGTTTATTTCAGTGTTTTATTTGTTCCTGAGTAAACCGGTTTGGCTGTGATTAAAGTTAAGCTTCATAACATGTTACTCACAGTTAAATTAGGAGGGGCCGGCAGTAAAAACTCCGGACCTGTGACATCATCACGTACGCTGGTACAAATCACGGGCGTTTATCAATATGCGTACTTGTGCGTACTTGCGTTCTCGTGTACTCGTGATACGTCATCAGTCGGAGACCAAGTACTGTTCCAATTGGCACGCATCACGCCGAGAACGCGAAAAAGTCCCGGATGTGTTCTCGATCCGCCCATTTTATCGAGCATGCATCGGTGTAGACTTGGTACAGCTATATATCCCAGAATGCATTTCGTCCAAAACTCAACAGCGGACTCCCGGCACATCGCCCCCCCCGCCCGCTTGCGGTCTTCTCACTACTCAGGTTAAAGAAACCCCAGCAGCTGTCTATAGTATTGAGTGTCCACTAAATATAAAAATAAAAGCGGTCTAACATCTCACCTGCTTGTTTTTATTAAGGTATGTACACGTATGTACATGTACACTATTTTTATTAATAGAGGTTTCACTACTGAGGTTAAAATGATATATAAGTCACTTAGATCACTTCTAAATGTTAATGTTTGGTTTATTTCAGTGTTTTATTTGTTCCTGAGTAAACCGGTTTGGCTGTGATTAAAGTTAAGCTTCATAACATGTTACTCACAGTTAAATTAGGAGGGACGGCAGTAAAACTCCGGACCTGTGACATCATCACGTACGCTGGTACAAATCACGAGTCCGTGCTCACGTACTTGAGAATTGAGAGACGGCCGACGAGTCCGTGCTCGCGTTCTCGGCAGGTACGTACTCCCGTGCGTTCTCGGCGGGTACGTACTCACCGAGAACGCGAGTACGTACTCGCGTACTTGGGCATTGATAAACGGCCCACGAGTCCGTGCTCGCGTACTTGAGAATTGAGAGACGGCCCACGAGTCCGTGCTCGCGTTCTCGGCGGGTACGTACTCCCGTGCCTTCTCGGCGAGTACGTACTCACCGAGAACGCGAGTACGTACTCGCGTACTTGGGCATTGATAAACGGCCAGTGTGTTCTGTTTGTGCTCTCCCTGGCTGTATCCCAATTCAGGGTTTGCAGCCTTAAAGTACGCAGGCTTAACGGTCCACAAGGGCCGCGTACTCAAAGTGCGAGCCTTGTGAAATGGGACGGTCCAACCTCCGTCGCGCTACCCAGGTTGCCTAGCAACCATGATACTAACCGCTGGAAACGTTTCATACAGCATTGTTTGACAGAAATGAAGGAGAAAGAATGTTGTTTTGTTTGTTCATTTTTTATGACATCACTTTGATTAGTTGAGTATCTGTTTAGTTAATCTCCTGTACAATCTGAAACTGGCAATAAAGCTGTTTATTTTGAGTTCACAAAATGAGTCCTGCATTTTGGGTCCATTTCCCTGCCTGCCTTCACACAGCCATGACATTCACAGCATTATCACCTTAGATATAAATTCAGCTGCCACCCTTGACGTAATCTCACATTGAATACCACAGCCTGCTCTGTACCAGTTTAACATACTGCATTACTGCAATCTTCACCACAATCCCTATTAAACTGCCTAGAACTGAATTTTCATGCAACCTCTGAATAACACAAATTATACAGTTTGTTTTTCAAGTTTTGGATTAATATAGATTCTATATATAATTTTAAACTAAAATTTTAGACACGTAGGATTGAAATTTCCAGTTTATAAAATTTCACTTGGTAAATAGTCCTCACCTTTAAAAAGAATCACTCATCCTCTGCTATCAGTGTGGCATGCTTTTGTGTTTTTTCTCACACTGGAAAATTAAGCAGCTGCAAATGATCTAGCAGACACATTTTGTAACAAACTGTGCAGAAACCTTATAATATCATAAGTTTAATCGTCCACATATGCTTGATGTACATTGTGTGTCTTGTTTTTGTCTCTTGAAAAAGTCTGATTCACTGACCAATGGTAATAGCTGACAGCTGCAAATGTAGGTTTAATGAATAGATAGAAACATAGTTTGATTGTCCATTTATATTCACTTTAATCTTTGCTTTTGTTGCTATATTATGCTGTTACAGTATAGAGGGTTAATTTTGTATTTATTCATAGTGGAACCTTTATCTCTATTGACTCACATATTCCATTATCTAAGTTGGCATCGCTAAGTATTGACACTTAGAATGCTTAGTTATTAGAAACAAAGGTTAAATTAAGAGTTTTACATAGTGCGGTTAATCTGCTGAATGAAATCTCAACTGGAATTGCTCAGTAATAATTACAAATGTTGATTATCTTTCAGTGGACCAAGTGCCTATAGGTTTCCTTCATAGACAGGATTTCAGGAACATCAAACAGGAACAAGTTCAAATGAGTGTGATATTAAGTTCATGCAAATATGCTTATGCAACTCTTATTTATCATTACCAGTGGCAATTGATGTCATGTATCATTGATATCACTGTAATACTTCAGAAGCTCTTCTTGTATATGTAATAATCAGTAAGGCTAGACTCAATGCTGTGGACTCTTAAGCTCAAGTCAGCTTAAGGTCCATTTTGTGTTGTAGTATTTTGAGTGTGGTATTTTATTTTTATTGGATGCACTTCTTATTAAATTTATGCAAAAGTTTCAAGTTTTCCTTGACCCTAAACTGAGTATTGACACCAGTTTGTTGCAACACTGCTTATGGAGACCCAGCACACACAGACGGCTATGATGTTGAGTTTATTTGTCTTTATTTACACAGTGAATTTGTCTACATAGCTTTCCTGTTGGCTTTCCTGTTGGCTATCATGTGGCTCCAGCTGTCCTGCTGTCAGCCCCACACCAATTCTCTTACCGTTCTCTTCCTCAGGGTCTGGTGTGCCGCTGAAATACATGATGCAGGATTAGATAATCACTCTGAGCTCTGTTCACCTGGCTCCTCTGGCACTGCCCCTGAACCCACTGCACCACCCCTCCCATGCAGCTGAGCCGCAGAACACACCCTACCACATGAGCCATCTGCTTTTTCTTTTTCATAAACATAAACTTTTTCATAAACTCCTTTTCCAATGCTGTTTCATCCTTCAGCTGTTCATGCTCCAACTCAAACTCCAATCACTCCTTCTCAGTTTTCTTAATTTCTTGTCCTCTGCTTGCATGCACTGATCAAACGTTAACAGCTATTCAAACAGTTCTGAACCTGATGTTTGTTTAGTTTGTCCTCATAAGAAGGGGTTTTGACTGCTCTGTGCGGCCTGTGATCCATCAGCACTTGCTGAAGAGAAAGGCAACAAGGGCTCAGGGAGCATCACTGGAGCATCATACTGCTACTCCTTTAACAATACTCAAATCAGCTTTTTGGGGATATTTTTAGTTTTCACCAGTTTATAGCTCAGTTAGCTGCCCAGCCTGCAGCCCAGTGAGCCACTCCACCCCCTGTTACACTTCTACCACAGTCATCACTGCTGCCCTCAGCACAGTCCTTAGCTCTGCTGCCCGTAGGTCAGCCCTTAGCTCTGCTTTCTGCAGTTCAGTCTCCAGTGTCCCTGCTAGCTCAGTATCCAGTCTCCCCACTAGCTCAGTCTCCTGTGTTGCCACTAGCTCAGTTTCCTGTGTTGCCACTAGCTCAGCCATTAGCGCGGCTGTTTTTTAAAATATGTGTTAAACTGTAAAGTGAAATTTGTAGACAAGAGACTGATTAACCCTTTCATGCATGAATTATGAAAATCTCAATCAGGATTTTTTTCTGAAGTATTTTTATTCATCTTTAGGCATGAAAAAAGATTTTTGAACTTCATTTTTTTAAACGTACTTTTCAAAGAGTTTTTAATATGACCACTCAGGTGGACAACATACGTTTTGACTGGGTGGTGTGGAATTAAAGAACTTATTTTACTGCTGCAATATAATCTACAGCATTAACATTGCATTAACAATATCACATATAGCTTTAAGACAGTATTAACACGTTTAAACATACTGACACCATATTAACTTTTATTACAGATGCAGTTATAACCATTTTTATATTTTTATATCTTTATACACATTGCAGTTCTGTACTTATAAAAGAGTTGAAGCTCAGCCACTTAACTAGAAAAATTTGCATTTCCTGCGAAAATGCAGTGTGGATGCTGTAATGCTGAAGCTGTCTGCTGAAACTAGCAGAAAAAGCTGAAAAGTTGCAGAATTTGTAAAAACTTTGCAGAAGAAAAGGAACTTTGCTAAAATGTAGTAACTTAGCAGAACTGCAATATCTTAGAGGAAACATAATACTTGGCAGAAATACAATAGCATAGCAGAACTTAGCAGAAATATTGTAACTTACCAGAAACACGATAACTTCTCAAAAATACAAGAATTTAGGAGAAATAGTATAAGATAACAGAAAGAATATATTTAGCCAAACATTCTTAAACATTACAGAAATACTATGATTTAGAAAAACAGTACAACATAGCAGAAATGCCGATTTACCAGAGACACTGTAATTTACTATTAATATTGAAATTTTTTTTAAAAATACTATGTTTTAGCAAAAATACTGTAATTTGACAGAAATAGTATCATTCGGCAGAAATACTATGTTTCAGCAGAAATACTCTGGTTTAGCACAAATATTATAACATAGCAGTAATACAATTATATAGCAGAAATGCTATATTTAGAAAGAAAAATATAATATAGTAGAAATACTATGATTTAGCAGAAATACTGTAATCAGCACATATACTGTAACATGACAGAAATTCCTCCACTTAGTAGTAATACTGTAACATAAAACAAATGTTATGATTTGGCACAAAAACCATAATTTGGCAAAATACTATGATTTAGCAGAAATACTATGATTGAGCAGAAGTACTAAGATGTAGTAAAAGTACTTTGATTTAACAGAAATACAATTATGGAGGAGTAATACTTTAAAATGGGAGAAATATTGATACACACACATACACAGAGCCTAAAGGGAAGAGTATTTGTGCCATGGAGTGTTAACAAGAATCTGAGGTCCATATTAGAAAAGCTGCTAAAATCATAAAAGTTTGCAGAATTGTAATAAATGATGAATATAAATTAGTGGTCTGTGATAGTGTATTAATTTGTAGCGAAAAAAAACATGTTGCCCAAGGTGTAATTGAACCCACGACCTTTTGGGTTGCAGACCTGTGTCATTACCAACTGCGCCACTGGGAAAGAGAGCGAGCGCCTGGAAAACAGGGTGATGAGCAGTCAGAATTAGATTGCGGTGAGAGGCGAAAAACACAGTTTTTTGGAGTTACAAAACGTCGTGTAACTCAAAAACTAGGTGCACTAGAAGCATAATTCTTGTACTGGGTGAATCAGCGTGCTTTTCGTGTACTTTGACTGTGATTTGCATTGCTCTTTGTACATCTGTCGCTGAGATATGACGAGAGAAGAAAGGGCAGACCTCAGATATGATTGGCTGGCTGGGAAGCCGTGCAGGCCCTGATATGTAAATTTTATATGTATCAGTCCTCACAGAGGATTAGCTGCCTGGGGACCTGGCAGAAATATATACAAATAGTATGATTAAGCATAAATACTACATTTAGTAGAAATACTATGTTTTAGCACAAATACTATAAAATGGCAGAAATACTATAATTAAGCACAAATACTATATTTGGCAGAAACACTATATTTAGTACAAATCTTATGAAATAGCAGAAATAGCATGATTTAGCAGAAATGCTGTATTTGGCACAAATCTCATAAAATAGCAGAAATAGTATGATTTAGCAGAAATGCTGTATTTAGCACAAATACTGAAAAGCAGCAGAAATGCTATGACTTAGCACAACAGTAATAACTTATAGAAAAATTGGAAAAGCAAAATGGACAGCTGAAAAATCCTGAACATGCTACGGGTCCCTCAAATCTAATTGTTAATTGAAAAAAAAAATCAGCAAAAAAAGTATAACAGTCACACAATCACAAATATGGGCACATATGGAAACACACATGCACAGAGAGACACACACAGGACCAAATTCAGTCAACCAGTCTAAATATATTGAATTTAAGTGATATAATAAGATGCTCCCATCAAAGGGCTCTCTCTCGCTCTCTCTCTCTCTCACACACACACACACACACACACACACACACACACACACACACACACACACACACAGAGCCTAAAGGGAATAGTATTTGTGCCATGGAGTGTTAACAAGAATCTGAGGTCCATATTACAAAAGCTGCTAAAATCATAAAAGGTTGCAGAATTGTAATAAATGATGAACATGAATTAGTGGTCTGTGATAGTGTATTAATTTGTAGGGAAAAAACACATGTTGCCCAAGGTGTAATTGAACCCACGACCTTTGGGTTGCAGACCTGTGTCATTACCAACTGCGCCACTGGGAAAGAGAGCGAGCGCCTGGAAAACAGGGTGATGAGCAATCAGAATCAGATTGCGGTGAGAGGCAAAAAACGCCGTTTTTTGCAGTTACAAAACGTCGTGTAACTCAAAAACTAGGTGGACTAGAAGCATAATTCTTGTACTGGGTGAATCAGCGTACGTTCGTGTACTTTGACTGTGATTTGCATTGCTCTTTGTACATCTGTCGCTGAGATATGACGAGAGAAGAAAGGGCAGACCCCAGAGATGATTGGCTGGCTGGGAAGCCGTGCAGGCCCTGATATGTATTTGTATGTATCAGTCCTCACAGAGGATTAGCTGCCTGGGGACCTGGCAGAAATATATAGAAATAGTATGATTAAGCATAAATACTACATTTAGTAGAAAAACTATATTAAGCACAAATACTATAAAAAGCAGAAATACTATATTAAGCAATATAAATATCCTCTAAAAATCCTATAAAAAGCAGTAAAACTGTACTATGATTTGGTAGAAAACCCTAATTAATCAAAAATACTAAATTTGGCAGAAATAGCAGAAACACTATATTTAGCACAAATCTTATGAAATAGCAGAAAGAGTATGATTTAGCAGAAATGCTGTATTTAGCACAAATCTCATAAAATAGCAGAAATAGTATGATTTTGCAGAAATGCTGTATTTAGCACAAATACTGAAAAGCAGCAGAAATGCTATGGCTCAACACAATAGTAATAACTAAATAGAAAAATTGGAAAAGCAAAATGGACAGCTGAAAGAATCCTGAACATGCTAAGGGTCCCTCAAATGTAATTGTTAAATGAAAAAATCAGCAAAAAAAAAAGTATAACAGTGACACAATCACAAATATGGACACATATGGAAACACACATGCACAGAGAGACACACACAGGATCAAATTCAGTCAACCAGTCTAAATATATTGAATTTAAATCATATAATAAAAACTCTCTCTCGCCCTCCCTTTCTCTCTCTCTCTGTCACACACACACACACACACACACACACACACACACACACACACACACACACAGGGAGAGACAAGCAAGTTTCTAGGTCAGTCAAGCAGCCTGGGAGCTGCTAAATTTGAATCCACCAATCAGAGAGGCTGTGTACTTTTTCCCGCCAAAACAGGTGCAGCCGTTTTTACACACACAGAGCACAGAGACAGGATTTCTGCAGTGTATTTCTCATAGTGAGGATTCCTCTCAAACAAATGGCCATAATTTCCTAACCGTAGGGGCTAGAACGGTCATTCTTACACCGTTTTGTTCAGAAGAGATGGGGGAATCTTAAAGTGTTGACACTTTATCATTAAAATATGAATTATTAAAGATATTTGACTTCTAATGCACCATAACTGAGTAGAGGCGAAGCAAAAACTGCCTTGACCTGCCCTCAAACAACGCTTTCTAACTCTAAATCTATTTGGAGTATCGATATCATTCTTTCACCGTAAGAGACAGCAGGCTTTGGTGAACAGTCATGGAAATTTTCAGGTCTTTGTGGAAATCTATCAAAAAGATATGACGAGAGAAAAAAGTGGTTCATTTCCAGAGTTTGAAAGCTGAAGAAATCTGAGCGAAGGACGAATTTCCTACCCTCAAACAAGTCTAACTCATTTCAGAACGGTAATAGGTGAGAAAAAAATTCTTGAATTGTGAGCGTCAGGAGTGTCTGAAGATATACGGGACAAGCCTCATGTTTTAACCGCTTCGTTAAGGAGATATGACGATTCGAATATGCCTCTCATTACAGAAATCAAGCGATGATTTTGAACAAACTCTCCATTGACTTTCTTTGGAGAGTTTTCTGACTTTGTGTTGGTCTGAGGAGATTTGCCAAAATTCTATAAATCTCACAACAATGATAGTGACATTTTCTGAAAGCCAGCAAAAATACCTACGTTTTGATGTATAATTTGTGTGGGTTGAGTGAAAATTGAGCGAGTAGCAAGAAGTTGTTCGGACATGAAGAGAAAATTGCCAAAGGTACAGTGGCTCACTTAGAACCAAGTGCATAGCAACCATAACAACGCATGTATTTTGTGAAAAATCACAAAGATGAAACTCAAAACTTAAAGAGGATAAGATGAAAACGGTAACAGATATGAAAAAGCTGAACCATTCATGAATAGCCCAATAATTTGTGAACATTTTAAAATTTGAATGGTTGTTCTAGGCGAAAGTATGAGAAAGTAGTTAAGTTTCAAAAAAGAGTAAGTTTTAGCAGAATTGTGGAAGTTTCCCATTCATTTCAATGGGACAAATTAAAGGAAAAAAGCTTAATATTTTAAAAAGTATAAGAGCAGAAAATAGCAAAAGTCATAGCAGGAATTAGCAAAATAGCAGAATAGTTTAAAATTTGAGCGGTGAAAATCGGCTGAAAATTGTGGAAGTAGTTAACGGACGAAAAACGTACGGAAGCAACTTGAAGAATAACTAGAAAAATTTGCATTTCCTGCGAAAATGCAGTGTGGATGCTATAAAGCTGAAGCTGTCAGCTGAAACTAGCTGAAAAAGCTGAAAAGTTGCAGAAATTGTAAAACCTTTGCAAAAATTGTAATAACTTTGCAGAAGCATAAGAACTTAGCAAAAATGTAATTACTTAGCAGAACTGCAATAATGTAAAGAAAACATAATACTTGGCAGAAATACAATAACATAGCAGAACTTAGCAGCAGAAATTAGAATAAATATTGTAACTTAGCAGAAACAAGATAACTTTTCAGAAATATAGGATTTTAGCAACCATGGTACCAGATTACATAGATACT
The DNA here is from genome assembly GCF_013358895.1 of Oreochromis aureus. Taxonomy (NCBI): domain Eukaryota; kingdom Metazoa; phylum Chordata; class Actinopteri; order Cichliformes; family Cichlidae; genus Oreochromis; species Oreochromis aureus. The sequence goes on from NW_024108816.1 coordinate 267,660, forward strand.
TTATTTAAACAAAAATACCTAAACATTGCACAAATACTGTGATTTAGGACAAATACTACAACATAGCAGAAATGCTGTAATTCAGCAAATATACTATGCTATGGCACAAATAGAAAGAATATGCTCAAATACTATGATTTTGCTCAAATAATATAATTAAGCAATAATACTAAGATTTAGCAGAAATACTGTATTTAGCACAAATACCGAAAAGTAGCAGAAATACTATAATTTAGCATAATAGTAATAACTTGCACAATTACAAATATGGACATGGTAAATGGCCTGTATTTATATAAGCGCTTTTATGGTCCCTAAGGACCCCAAAGTGCTTTACATATCCAGTCATTCACCCATTCACACACTGGTGATGGCAAACTACGTTGTAGCCACAGCCACCCCTAGGGGCGCACTGACAGAGGTGAGGCTGCTGGACACTGGCGCCACCGGGCCCTCTGACCACCACCAGTAGGCACACAATAAGATACACCCATAAACGCTCTCTCTCTCTCTCTCTCTCTCTCTCTCTCTCTGTCACACACACACACACACACACACACACACACACACACACACACACACAGCAGCAGCAGCAGAAGCAAGTGAACAAATAGGGGCTGTACATACAGTGTTTCCTGTATGTTTCTAGGTAGGTCAAAAAGCCTGGAGCTGCTTAATTTTAATCCACCAATCAGAAAGGCTATGTACTTTTTCCCGCCAAAACAGGTGCACCTGTTTTTACACACGCAGCACAGAGACAGGATTTGTTCAGTCTATTTTTCATAGTGAGGACTCCTCTCAAACAAATGGCTATAATTTCCTAACCGTAGGGTCTAGAACAGTCATTCTTACACTGTTTTGTTCAGAAGAGATGGGGGATTGTCAAGTGTTGTGTGTTTAAAGTAAAAATATGAATTTGTAGAGATACATGACATGGATGAGTGGTTGACTTACAACCCATGAAAGCCCCAATATGGAAATTTGAATGTCTCAGCCGTCAGATGTGATGGGCTGGTTGGGAAGTCATGCATGACTTGATATGTCAATTTGAAAATTACAGTACTCACAGAGGATTGGCTCCCTGAGGAGCTGGCAGGAATACATAGAAATACTATGATTACCCAGAAATACTGCGTTTAGTAGAAATATTATGTTTTAGCACAAATACTATAAAATGGCTGAAATAGTATGATTTAGCACAAATGCTGTATTTAGCACAAATACTGAAAAGCAGCAGAAATGCTATGACTTAGCACAATAGTAATAACTGAAATAGAAAAATTGGAAAAGCAAAATGAACAGCTGAAAAATGCTGAACATTCTAAGGCTCCCTCAAATGTAATTGTTGAATGAAAAAAAAATCAGCAAAAAAAAAAAGTATAACAGTCACACAATCAAAAATATGGACACATATGGAAACACACATGCACAGAGAGACACAGGATCAAATTCAGTCAACCAGTCTAAATATATTGAATTTAAATCATACAATAAGATGCTCCCATAAAAGCGCTCTCTCGCCTCTCTCTCTTCTCTCTCTCTCACACACACACACACACACACACACACACACACACACACACACTAGCAGCAGCAGCCAAATAGCCTGGGAGCTGCTGAATTTGAATCCACCAATCAGAGAGGCTGTATACTTTTTCCCGCCAAAACAGGTGCAGCTGTTTTTACACACATGCAGCACAGAGACAGGATTTGTGCTGTCTATTTTTCATAGTGAGGATTCCCCTCAAACAAATGGCTATAATTTCCTAACCGTAGGGGCTAGAACAGTCATTCTTACACCGTTTTGTTCAGAAGAGATGGGGGATCTTAACGTATTGACAATTTATCATTACAATATGAATTATTGAAGATATTTGACTTCTAATGTACCATAACTGAGTAGAGGCAAAGCGAAAACTGCCTTGACATGCCCTCAAACAATGCTTTCTAACTCTAAATCTATTTGGAGTATCGATATCATTCTTTCACCGTAAGAGACAGCAGGCTTTGGTGAACAATCATGGAAATTTTCAGGTCTGTGTGGAAATCCATCAAAAAGATATGACGAGAGAAAAAAGTGCCTCATTTCCAGAGTTTGAAATCTGAAGAAATCTGAGCGAGGGATGAATTTCCTACCCTCAAACAAACCCAATTCATGGCCAAATGGTAATAGGTGAGAAAGAAATTCTTGAATTGTGAGCGTCAGGAGTGTCTGAAGATATATTGGCACAAGCCTCATGTCTTAACTTTGCTGCGTTAAGGAGATATGACGATTTGAAAATGCCTCTCATTAGAGAAATCCAGCGGTGATTTTGAACAAGCTCTCCATTGACTTTCTATGCAGTTTTCAGACTTTGTGTTGGTGTGAGGAGATTTGCCAAAATTCTATTATATAGAAATACTGTAATCAGCACATATACTGTAACATTTTAGAAATTCCTCCACTTAGTAGTAATACTATAACATAACACAAATGTTATGATGAGTTGAGCGGCTGGTACTCTGGTGCAGTCAGCACAATCTGGAGCTGAACACTCTTAAAACTGTAGAGATGACAGTGGACTTCAGGAGACATCCTCAACTCTGCCACCCCTCATCATATCAGACAGCCCTGTGTCGACTGTGGAGATCTTCAAGTTGCTGGGTACCACCATCTCCCAGGACCTGAAGTGGGAGACCAACATCACCTCCATCCTCAAAAAGACCCAGCAGAGGATGTACTTCCTGAGACAACTGGGGAAGTACAGTCTTCCACAGGAGCTGCTGATCCAGTTCTACACTGCAGTCATTGAGTCTGTCCTGTGCTCCTCCATCACAGTCTGGTATGGTGCAGCCACTAAACAGGACAGGTGCAGACTGCAGCGGACTGTACGGGCAGCAGAAAGGATCATCGGCGGCCCCTGCCCTCCATCCAGGATCTGTACCTCTCAAGAACCAGGAAACGGGCAGGGAAAATCATCACAGACCCCTCACACCCTGGACACAGACTTTTTGATCTGCTGCCCTCTGGCAGGCGGTACAGAAGCCTGCAGACCAGGACCACCCGACACAGGAACAGTTTCTTTCCCTCGCCATCTCCCTTCTAAACAGTTGAACTGTCACACTGCTCCCCACTGCCAGACTGCAACTGCACCTTATGTACATTCTGTAGTATTCATTCCACCTCATTTCATTTCTGTATTTTATGTATATACGTTTAGATTAGTTATTTATAGTTGGTTTACACAGCTTTGTGTATGTATGTGTATGCATGTGTAATGTATATATAGATACGTGTGTGTGTGTGGGTGTGTGTGTGTGTGTGTGTGTGTGATTTACATTGCTTGTGCTCGAGAGCCACCATCTACCGGAACGAAATTCCTTGTATTTGTCTGCACATATACTTGGCCAATAAACACGATTCTGATGATTTGGCACAAAACCATGATTTGGCAAAATACTATGATTGAGCAGAAATACTATGATTGAGCAGAAGTACTAAGATGTAGTAAAAGTACTTTGATTTAAGAGAAATCCAATTATGGAGGAGTAATACTTTAAAATGGGAGAAATATTGATACACACACATATTCACAGAGCCTAAAGGGAAGAGTATTTGTGCCATGGAGTGTTAAGAAGAATCTGAGGTCCATATTAGAAAAGCTGGTAAAAAGTTTGCAGAATTGTAATAAATGATGAATATGAATTAGTGGTCTGTGATAGTGTATTAATTTGTAGGGCAAAAACATATTGTCCAAGGTGGAGTTGAACCCCCGACCTTTGTGTTGCAGACCTGTGTCATTACCAGCTGCGCCACTGGGAAAGACAGTGGGCTCTTGGGAAACAGGGTGATGAGCAGTCAGAATTAGATCGCAGTGAGAGGCAAAGAGCGCCGTTTTTGGAGTTACAAAACGTCGTGTAACTCAAAAACTAGGTGGACTAGAAGCATAATTCTTGTACTGGGTGAATCAGCGGACTTTGGTGTACTTTGACTGCGATTTTCATTGCTCTTTGTACATCCGTCGCTGAGATATGACGAGAGAAGAAGCGGCAGACCTCAGATATGATTGGCTGGGGAGCTGGCAGAAATATATAGTAATAGTGTGATTAAGCATAAATACTACATTTAGCAGAAATACTATATTAAGCACAAATCCTATAAAAAGCAGAAATACTATATTAAGCACAAATCCTATAAAAGCAGAAATACTATATTAAGCAATATAAATATCCTATAAAAATCCTATAAAAGCAAAAATACTGTAATATGATTTGGTAGAAAAACTATAATTAATCAGAAATACTATATTGGGCAGAAATACTATATTTAGCACAAATCTTATAAAATAGCAGAAATAGTATGATTCAGCACAATAGTAATAACTTAAACAGAAAAATTGGAAAAGCAAAATGGACAGCTGAAAAATGCTGAACATGCTAAGGGTCCTTCAAATGTACTTGTTAAATGAAAAAAAAACTCAGAAAAAAAAGTGTAACAGTCACACAATCACAAATATGGACACATATGGAAACACACATGCACAGAGAGACACACACAGGATCAAATTCAGTCAACCAGTCTAAATATATTGAATTTAAATCATACAATAAGATGCTCCCATAAAAACTCTGTCTCGCCTCTCTCTCTCTCTCTCACACACACACACACACACACACACACACACACACACACACACACACACAGGGAGAGAGGAGCAAGTTTCTAGGTCATTCAAGCAGCCTGGGAGCTGCTAAATTTGAATCCACCAATCAGAGGCTGTGTACTTTTTCCCGCCAAAACAGGTGCAGCCGTTTTACACTCAGAACAGAGAGAGAGGCAGGATTTTTGCAGTCTATTTCTCATAGTGAGGATTCCTCTCAAACAAATGGCCATAATTTCCTAACCGTAGGGGCTAGAACGGTCATTCTTACACCGTTTTGTTCAGAAGAGATGGGGAATCTTCAAGTGTTGACAATTTATCATTAAAATATGAATTATTGAAGATATTTGACTTGTAATGCACCATAACTGAGTAGAGGCAAGCGAAAACTGCCTTGACTTGCCCTCAAACAACGCTTTCTAACTCTAAATCTATTTGGAGTATCGATATCATTCTTTCACCGTAAGAGACAGCAGGCTTTGGTGAACAGTCATGGAAATTTTCAGGTCTCTGTGGAAATCCAAAAAAAAAGATATGACGAGAGAAAAAGTTGTTCATTTCAGAGTTTGAAATCTGAAGAAATCTGAGCGAAGGACGAATTTCCTACCCTCAAACAAGTCTAACTCATTTCAGAACGGTAATAGGTGAGAAAAAAATTCTTGAATTGTGAGCGTCAGGAGTGTCTGAAGATATACGGGGACAAGCCTCATGTTTTAACTTCGCTTCGTTAAGGAGATATGACGATTCGAATATGCCTGTCATTACAGAAATCAAGCGATGATTTTGAACAAACTCTCCATTGACTTTCTATGGAGAGTTTTCCGACTTTGTGTTGGTCTGAGGAGATTTGCCAAAATTCTATAAATCTCACAACAATGATGGTGACATTTTCTGAAAGCCAGCAAAAATACCTACGTTTTGATGTATAATTTGTGGAAGTTGAGTGAAAATTGAGCAAGTAGCAAGAAGTTGTTCGGACATGAAGAGAAGACTGCGAAACCTACAGTGGCACACTGGAAGCCAAGTGCATAGCAACCATAACAACGCATGTATTTTGTGAAAATCACAAAATGAAACTCAAAACTTAAAGAGGATAAGATGAAAACGGTAACAGATATGAAAAAGCTGAATCATTCATGAATAGCCCAATAATTTGTGAACATTTTAAAATTTGAATGGTTGTTCTAGGCGAAAGTATGAGAATGTAGTTAAGTTTCAAAAATAAGCAAGTTTTAGCAGAATTGTGGAAGTTTCCCATTCATTTCAATGGGACAAATTAAGGAAAAAAGCTTAATATTTTAAAAAGTATAATAGCATAAAATACCAAAAGTCATAGCCATCATTAGCAGAAATAGCAGAATAGTTTAAAATTTGAACGGTGAAAATCGGCTGAAAATTGTTAAAGTAGTTAAGTGCCAAAAAACGTACAAAAAGTGGCAACTAGAATAATAAAGTATAAAGAATAAAGAGAAACAGGAACTCAATAGTGTGGATGCTTAAAGCATCCACACAATTAAAGGCCAGAAGCTTTGCTTGGCGCAACGTCCAGGCAATCTATTGTGTAAGGGCTTGGAGCTGGAGAAGGTAAAATTGCAATACACGCTTACAAAACACATATATACCACATATAACCTAGAAACAGGCCTGAGCAAAGGCCTGAATGTATTCAGCAACATGTTGCACTAGAGCAGGGGTCGGCAACCCTAGGCACGCGTGCCACAGTTGGCCCGCGAAGGGTTAACTGATGGCATGACCAATGCTGGACTGGCCATCGGGCATTTCCTCGGTGGCCGGTGACTTTTTTTTCCTTTGTAACGGTATAAACAATGAAAGGTGGTGGTTTGGCCAGATGCTGGTCGGTGTGTAAAAATAACTCAGTTGTTTGGTGGTGGCTATGACGGAGCTTCCTCAGATTCAGTAAAATTAGCAAGTGGTGGAGGCCAGCAGGTGGATGAGAGAAAGGGGAGGCAGGAGGAGGAGAGACCCGAGGCAGCACCGGTCCGAGTGTCAGGTGAACTGAACTTCAGGTAAGAAGTTATGACCTGCAGTCTATCTGGGTCAGATATAAACCAAGTTTAGGTGGAGTTTATTTTCGTTGTGCTGACTTTTTACAGTCAGTTACAATAACTCGTACTGCGTACTAGCTAGCATGACGGAGTTTCTATACAGCTGGGTGGGTGCTTTGATGTTAGTGATACCATAGTGAACTGTATTTTATTCATAAAGTTAGTTAGTAGAGTTGCCTGTAAAAAGACGGAATCGTTCCTCATTCAGAGAAAATATTACGCATTTGGTATTAAGGTGAAAAGGAACACAGTTTGTCCTGTACTTCAGCTAGAATGAAAAAAAGACAAAGCTGGAGTTATTCTGTGTCTTTGCTGCACAGCTGCCTCTTCTCCTCTCATTCTCCCCCTCTCTCTCCTGTTGCTACTTCAATCATGAAACGATCAATGATCAGCTGATCGGCTTTTCTCTCGTGTTTGTTTATCTCCCTATTTTGCGCCAGAAAGAAGAAACCAGCGGATGTGGCGCAAACCAACAGCAGCACGTTTAAGCTTGATGAGCTGTTGTTAGAATTTATTTAATATTCATTTCTAGTATCAGATGATGTTTGCTGGAGCCACAGCTGTAAAGCTGCTGGTCATGATGGTTTGTATATCTGGTGAGAGGGAAACATGCAGATGAAACGAGGAGATGTCCTTACTGAATCATCAGAGCTGAACAGGTGATAGAGAAAAACAGGTTTACCTTTTAGGTGACATGAATGAGTTGAAGGGAAGTTATGAACTGTTTCTGAGAGACAAATAACACCAGGATCCTTTTCTAAGTTGCTGACAGCTGGTAACTGTGCAGGGGCGGGTCTAGCAAAGTTTTGCCAGGGGGCCAGGTAGGGCATTAACAGGGAAAGGGGGGCACAAAGAAATACTTTCTTATTCTCATTTAAAATGTCTGGCTGTTATTAAATAATTATCTGAAGCTTACAACCAAAGTTTTTATCTGACATAAAATGTATAGAAATCATACATATAACATCAAAGTAGCTGGAATCCATAAATGCGCGTGTTCATGGAGCTTGCATTGACACCTGCTGGACATCACTACCTGACAAGTTTAACTGTCTTCAGAACATTGCAGAGGCCTTATTGACAGTATTTGGCTCTACATATCTGTGTGAGCAGATTTTCTCTCACATGAGTGTCCTCAGGTAGCCGACTGAATGCTGGACATTCGGAGACCTGTGTCTCTGAGTGGGAGACCAGAGATCACATTAACATGTGTATCTCTGTATTAACAAACATGCCATATTGGCCCAGTTTATTTTTCTTATCATTGTTGTGAGGAGACCACAAATAGCATTTGTATTTTCTGTATTTGGAGTTCTTGTTATGGATAAAAAGTGTCTTTTTTTTTTTTTGTTTCAAAATAGCTGATAACTATTCGCTGATAGCTGCCGACATCTGCGAACAAATATAATTCTATAAAGTGGTTCTATATAGTGTGTAACTGTTAATATAGAGCGTTATTAAATTTATTGCTAATGTAATCATATGGCACACTGACTTCTGAGGAAATTTTAAATGGCACTCGCCATCAGAAAGGTTGCCTACCCCTGCACTAGAGTTTGTTTTACAACAGGTGACAGAAGAAGATGTCCAGTCCATGGGGACCGCAAAGGCCGGAGATCATCGCCTTATTTGGAAGGAGATGCCAGAAAGGGGAACTTCTGTGTCTGCATTTATCTCTTAAAATTGATCATTGTCTGTAAAATAGGTAAATAATGTTCTTAAGATGCAAATTATGTACTTGTAAACGCAAGAGGGGGCGTTATAATACCCTGATGATATAAAAGCAATTTGAAGTGTATTTCTGACGGAGATCTACAGCTGATGTTTTGCAGTGTACATCTCCCCACACTGCGTGTGTTAATTAAAATCATTGTTTTGACCGAACTCTTCTGGACTTCGTTGGTTTGTTCTCATCCTCGATATTCTGAACGCGTGACAGTGGCAGGGTATGGAGTGACACGTCAGTGTCCAATGTAGTGGTTTATGTGCAAGTATACCATCACCACTGACACAAATACAAGAAAACAGCCTTTGAATAGCTATCCACTGTAGTGACCACTATGCGTGAAAGGGTTAAAGCAAAAAAGCTGAGCATCTGACTATAGGTCTGATGGTTCAATCCAAAGATGGGACTTGCTTTGCCAGTTTGCACTTTGCCTGTTGCCTAACGGTTTAACCTGACTTGTTAGAGCAGCCATCTGCAATTAATTCTTTTTCAATGAACCACATTAAAAACTGTGAGTTTGTGGAGTTCTGCACCAATAAGCTTAACTGAGGTCTGGTAAATATAAATTTTAACTAGTTCATTCATACACTCACCCGCCCTCCCCCATTCCAAACGCCTTCGTTGCTTGTTACTTATCCATTGTGGACGGCGGGTCTGCGTTCAGTGCCATTGTTCATGGCTGCAGGATAGGATGGCTGTTGTCTATACTGAATCATTCCTTACCATTACCCTCCCCCTGTTGCATGTCACATCCTTTTACATGGTGCAAGATGTGAACATTCATGTGCTTTTTGTGCTGAGGTGTTTTTTGTACTGTCCTCAAACCGCCCTCCCATAGGAACAGTTTGAGTAAAGTTCTTTTTTTTCTCCTCCTGTCCCTGATGTTGGGTATTTTCATTGTTTTTCTTACCGTCCTACCTCTCTCCGACCTGTCTTCCCAAAGTGAGGTTCTGTGTATGTTTGGTCAGTAGGGGTCCAAACTCATAGGACATCATGTCTCGCTCCATCCACCAATTTTGCACCACAGACTGTCCAGGAGTTGGCGGATACTTTAGTCCAGGTCTAGGAGGAGATCCGTCAGGAGACTACCCGTCACCTCATCAGAACCATGCCCAGGGGTTGTAGGGAGGTCATACAGGCACGTGGAGGCCACACACACTACTGAGCCTCATTTTGATGTGTTTTAAGGAAATTACACCAAAGTTGGATCTGCCAGTAGTGTGTTTTTCCACTTTAATTTTGAGTGTGACTCCAAATCCAGACTTCCATGGGTTGCTACATTTGATTTTCACTGATAATTTTTGTGTGATTTTGCTGTCAGCACATTCAACTATGTAAAGAACAAAGTATTTCATAAGAATATTTCATTTATTCAGATTTTGGATGTCTTATTTTTGTGTTCCCTTTATTTTTTTGAACAGTGTATATTATGTTTTTTTTTTTTTAATGTGACACATGTAATATGTAAAGAACATGATTTTTATAAAACTGTTTTGTATGCTTTGAAAGTATGTCAGATTTTCACAAAACATTTATTTGTATGTTAGAACGTTTTTCTTACACTGTGTGTAATTTTTATAGAAACCTTGTTCATTGTATCAATGTGTAATCATGTATCTTTGATAAATAAAATATTTAATCTTTTATTTGTGTACTTTGTTGTTATTGAATAAAAATGAGTCACATCAATAAATGTAAATCTGTTTTTTAACTTTGTAGACTCATTTACCCAGTCCAGTGAAAGCAGAAAAAAACAAGAATGAAAATGGCTTTAAAGATATTATGAACAAAATGTACTACATTTTAGGTACATTAACAGCTTCTAACTTCCATATTTCCCCACTCTGATTTCCTCCAGGACCCACACAGAAATCAATTCAGAGAGAAATCCAGTTCAGACAACACATACAACATTGACTGTGTTCAACCTTGCACAGTGTTGGAGGCCATAAGACCTTTAAATAAATATTAGAAGATGGTTATGGCAAGAGAGTACTATTCTGTCTTTTACATTGGTACAAAGGGAGGACAAGGGAGGACTAAATGCCCCCCCCCCCCCAAAAAAAAAGCTTTTTAAAAAAATTTCACTTTAAAACAGTTTAAGTGTCCCTGTGTTTACAGAGAGAAGGAGATAACTGTGGCAGAGGCTCTGAAAAGAGAGGTTGCTTCACTGATGACCTGGGCTACTTTGAGCTGGTTAACATCAATTTCATTAGCTGGGCCCACATCCTCATTTTAGGTTTGACAGCATGTTAGTAGGTAAAAGTGAATGCCTTGACATAGAATAGAATAGAATAGAATTCAACTTTATTGTCATTGCACATGCACAGGTACAGGGCAACGAAATGCAGTTTGCATCCATCCAGAAAGTGCTTTAGTCGTGATATAGATATATTACAATATAATTTAGCAAACATGAGCTGCGGTTTGGGGAAGGCCTTGGAGGGGATTGGCGATGGCTCCTGGGCCTGGCAGATCCCCATGCACTAAATAGAAATGAAGAAGTTAAAGAATTGAGAACAAGGAGGGAGGGACGGTGGGCACGTAAACGAGAATTAACAGCTTGTAGAACTGAGGGAACCTATATAGATGACAATCGGAAGAAGCGTGTTTGGAGGCGTGGTCCTGCTCCTGAAATTCCGATACATTATCTCCAAGACAAATGTAAGACTGAGTACACAGACATAATTGATAATCTGGAAAATAAGAAATTCTGGATATGTTTTCCACGGGGAGCAAATACGGAGAAAGAGCAGTTCAAAGAAATCATTAAAAGCCTCAGGAGCTTCCTGAGTTTACACTTCCTGTGTAATAAACCCTCAAGTCAGTTTGGACTGAGGACTTCCCGAGCTGTTGGTGAACATAAAAGTACACTCTTGACAAAATTACTTTTTATCTACCATCATGTATCATTTGCTTGAGTGTTACCCTAAAGTGTAAAACAGCTGGTTTATTACACAGGGACCAGAAGCTTGAATCACCCTTTACTGACACAGCCTCATGCACTCTTTAGATTTTTGAAGTGTTCTTTGTGTGTGTAATGGCTTAGTCTCTCAAATTCATCTGAGTTGTCACACTGATTTTAGACAGAAACAGTTGCTTGAAACCTGAGCTTACACAGGATGATTTTGGTTAGTAGCCCTGCCAGACTCTCCCTCCTTGGTCTTTTTGAACTTCTAATTTGCATTCTTGTAACAGAATATTGGTATTTGCTGAAGTGAACTGGCTTGTATATAAATTATAGCACATTGTTAGTAGACCACCTTGCGATTGCAACATCCCAATAATTTGTGTTACTTAGAAGTCTGCCCCAGTCCCATCTGTTTTTCCTCATATTTTTACGTTGTGATCCAGCACAACTCCTATCCTCCTCATTGTTAGGATTTCTATGACTGTAGTAAAATTCGCTCTATTCATCATTTATCCTAGCTGAGCTGAAATAAAAATTAATTTATGATAATCATAAAGGCTGCAATACAGCAAAGATCCCCAAAAGTTGATTCTGTTCAAGTGACTTCTTCAGTGTCAGCTGACTGCAGGTTTCCCTAATCTTGTAAACAGTACATTTGCATAATAACTATCACCACTGAATGAACAATGGGGTGGGAGGTCAGTTGATCATTAATATGCAATATTCTTTTTTTTGTGAAATTCATTTTCAAATTGAAATACTTATCGATGGATTAATAATTCATTTTGAAAAATGTATTTAAAAATTCTGTTTAAATAAAATGATAAAAACATTAATTTGAAAATGAATTTATGAATGCAGAATTTATTCTCTTGTGGTCCTCCATAATACCCACCTATTTCTCTCGCATACACATACACGTATCCAAATACATAGATGTGTGTGTATGTGCACACACATCTATGTATTTGTGTCTCTGTTGCTATGTGTGTATATGTATGTCTGTATATACATGCATTTAGATATTGTTGTAATTATCATTGATAAAGGAAATTCATGTGTATGTGTATTTATTCATATGTGTGTATGCAGGCATGTGTAGTCAAAGTAGCATAGGTGTTGAGGAATTGTTATTGCTAATTGTTTCCATTTTTATTTTGGAGTATTTTTTCTTTTTCTCATTGTTCCTTTTATTTATTATTATTAATAATAATAATACTAATATTATTGCGTATTGTTTAAAATGCATGTTTCAGTCCCACAAAGTACATTGGGATATCTCTGTCTGTGCTAACTAGGGTCACTGACTGACTTCTACCCACAACATTAATGATATACAATGACTATAGATTGTTCTCCGGGTACAATGTATAATCCGGCTTCCTCCCACCGTCCAAAGACATGCAGCTTGTGGGGATAGGTTAATTGGATAATCCAAATTGCCACTAGGTGTGAATGCGCGAGTGAGTGCGAATGGTTGTCTGTCCCTGTGTGTTGGCCCTGCGACAGACTGGTGACCTGTCCAGGGTGTACACTGCCTCTCGCCCTATGACAGCTGGGATAGGCTCCAGCGCCCCCCGCGACCCTGAAAAGGATAAGCGGAAGCGAATGGGTGGATGGATGGATGAATGATTATACAGTTATTACTAATTAGTTATTATTTAATTATGTCAATCACATACAACAAATAAACAGCCCCCCTTCCCATCGTCTGAAGGCTGTTTTTCATTATGATCATGCTCTGAGTCGGCTCCCTCAGATGAGGTTTGGGGGTAACTCAGAGCTGGTAAACCAGTCTAATAAAAATAATGATGGGCAATCACAATCTCCCTGCTTTTTACTAATATTGGCTTTTAATTACTTAATTTGATTTACAGTAAATAGTTATGTAACAATACACAAGAGATTTATATCCATCCATTCATTCATTCCATTTTACTTTCTCCTGTATGCATGCGTGTCTGTATATAATTGTGTGAGTGTATAGTTTTGCATCCATGTATGCACAGGTTCACATTTTTGTATATATGTGTGTGTTTTCCGTTTTCCTTCCTTGCTGTATGTCCTTGTCCCATGCTGATGTTGTTTTATAAAAAATGAAATTTGAGTGTTTAGTGCCAGCTTAGTGTTTGAGCCCTGGAGATATTGTGAGAAAATTCAGATGAAAATTCAGCTGTGTTTGTTGATAATTTGTAATTTGATTCAAACTCAGCCCAACATCAATGTTTGTTTTAAACTATATATAGGTCTAATACAGCTGTGAAAATAACATCTCACTTAGTCACAACCTCACTGAACTCACTGAATATACCGAAAAGACAGTATGTTGGTTAAAAAAATAAGACATGTAGAGGTTGTTTTTTAGACTGAATTCAATCTTATTTCACCATAAACTAACCAGTTCCAATGTAATGTGTGAACCTAAACCTAAAAGATAATTATTAGAATTAGATTTTGTTTTATGTGGATCAAAAATCTATGAAGGAACCTTAAGAAGTGCCATAGTATTCTCTAATCAATTTTCCTGAGAATTGCTAATTAAAGTAGTATGCTTTAAAAAATAAGAGAATTATTGTTTGGCGATAATAAGGATAGTTCTTTAAATAATTTTAAATGTTTGTATCAGGATCACTTAGACTAATATTTTTTGCCATAATTATCCAATACAATACAAACAGAATAAATACAATAATAGAATACATAACATATAATTAATTAATTAATGATTAATTAGTAATTAATAACACAGGTTCATTTCAATTTTAGTTCTAAATCACAGTATGATTCCTCTTCATCAGAAGCTCCTCATGGATTTTCAGTTGGAATAAAGTCTTCTTTATACCCAGTCACAGGAGACATTTCCTCAAGTTATTTCACAAGAACATCAGCTCAGATGTTATTGCTGGCCTGACAGGAACCATGACAGCAACAACATACAGGATGCAGTGAGGAGACTGATCTTGTGGCTCACTCCATGTGACGCTTTTAAAAATGTTAAGAAAAGAAAAAAGGCATTCCTTTCAGAAACTGTTCTTAATATATATCATATCTTTAATGTGACTGTATTAAATATATCTTACGTGTGCCGTCCACAAGAATGGAACTGGTTTCAATGTCGAAGGGTGTTATCTTTGCTGCATCGATCAAAACTTGTGCAATCTGATTTGCATTAGGGACCAGTGACAATGCAAATCCAATGTCCATGTTATTGATAATTGAGCCATTACTGCAAAAGGAATAACCCCAAACTTAGTTTTATTTTATTTTGTCTAAATATTCGTGAAATTCTATACCATAAACAATTTACCTGAATGCAGTCACATTGATGAAGCGGAATGAAGGAAATCTTGCCTGGTAGAAAGGTTCAAGCTGCAGAAACATGAATAAACACAGTGTAAGTATGTATGGTTTGCGGTTTCCGACTGTGCTTCTTTACTTGCATGTCATTTGTGATACATTATTTGCACTATGTAATATCATAGTGCAAAAAAGTTAATAGTTAATATATTTTTTTCTGTTCATCCAGCTGCCCATTTTTTGAAAATCTAGCGCATGATGATTATGTCACAGGTCACCTTTAGAGTTTATCTTTTTTTTTTTTTTAAACACTTACAAAAGCATGGCATCCAGTTGGAAAAATAGATACCTCAGGATTATTTACTGTGGAGTTTTAGTTCAGTTTAGGTCATGGTTTTTGGCTTATAGTTTACTGCATATAATCTATATGATTTTTCTTGATCTCAGTCTGTATAATCTTCTTAAATTGTTGACTTTAGGAGGGGAATCATAAATGTATGGATAGAAAAAGATGGCCATACATTTTTTAATGGTATACTACCAAAATACTGTTATATGACAATATAAGTATATACTCTGCAATTATTCACAATACATACACTTAAGTATTATTCAACTGAAAGAAGAAAACTTACTGATGTCTTTATCAGTGAAGCTCGTTTTTGAAAAGCTGTGGATGATGAAGTCAGCAAGTCAGTTGTAAATATCCCATTAACAGATCTGAACTGAACCGCCAGTGTTCTTACTGGCTCAGCAGTTGTAGTTGTTACAGCTGTAGTGGTTGTAGGAGTCGTTGCAGTTGTATTTGCTGCAGTAGTAGTGGTAGTAGGAGTCGCTGTATTTGTGACTGTAACTGTAGTCATCATTTGGTGTTGTAGCGTTCACAGTTGTAGTTGAAGCCACGGTAAATGCCAAAAAAAGGAAACAAAATGTTGCTTTAACAAACAGTTCTGAGATATTATGAATTTAAAATATGATAATACTAAATATTGCTTACCTGGATCACTGACAACAACATTGGTAATGTTGAAGGCTGTTATGTTTGGAGCTGCATTGATCAAAACATTTGCAATGTCAGTGTCATTTGGCGCTGATGTAGATGCAAACCGAATATAGATGTCAGTGATGATGGATCCATTTCTGCAAAATGAATAAACCAAATATTGTTTTACTTGCATGAATTCATTATGTATTATATATTATATGTAATCATCAAGCTAAAAATAAATTACCGGAATTCAGCCACGTTCATTGAGAGGTATGAAGAAAATGTTTTATTGTAGATAGGTTCAAGCTGCAGAAACACACACAATCAAAGATCTGTGAGTCCATATGCTTAAGTGAATGCATGCATTTAACCACTGTTTGACTTCAAGAGAAAACTTACTGTTGTCACTATCAGTGATGATCTATTTCTAAATGCTGGAGATGATGAGTTCAGCAAGTCAGCTGTAAATGTCTCTCCAACAGATGTGAACTGCAACAGCTTTGTAAAAACTGGCTCAGCAGTGGTAGTTGTTTCAGGTGTAGAAAACAAAGAGGAAGAAAAAAAGCAGTTGAAAACAAAGTAATTTTCATAAACACACAATTTTGTTTTTATACATGGTAGATCTCATTTAAAGGAGTCTCTCTGCTGTTTAGCACATTACATAATTATGTTGGTTTTATCTGAGAGAATAATTAAATAAATAACTAGAAAGATGTTCATGCCCCAAACAATAATTAATTCTATATGATATTAAATATGAATAGGTATATTGCCTAAAAATAAACCGCTTCCAGAGTGGCATGTGGGACTTCTGTTTACTCACTGTTTACTTGGGTTGCTATGACGGATGTGTTATCAATACTGAGGTTGAAAGTGTTGTTGGGGTTAGACACCGCATTGACTAAGGTTTGTTGAACATCTTTAGCCTCTGGGATTTGTGCAGGTGTTATTGTGCTGTTAAACACAACCTGCACTTCTGCTTCAATATTATTTCCAGTAGTAGATGCTCGTGTTCTCGTCCCAGCTTTTCTAAAGAAAAAAAAAAGAAAAAACTCAATTCTTAATTAAATATGTTAAATTAACATTAGTTATTTGCAAATACTGATAATTAGATTAGTCTTGCTATGAATGAACAAAAGTAAAAATCTTACCTGAATGCTATGACAATTACACGGCTGAAAAGTAAACCATATTGACGTCTATAGATGAATTCATACTGTGCGGAGCAAAGTAGAAGTTAATTAATTAATTCAAATGTAGCTGTAATCAGCTGGAATTTTAACAATATTCCATCTTAGTATTTTACTCACCACTACTACCACTTGCTCCTCAAGTGCCTTAAATTGTGGGCTGTTTTTATCTTCCAGTTCAGCCACAAAGGGTTTAACCAAAACTGCTGCAACAACAACAATTGGTGCGCGAACTACTGCCACTGCTGTTGTTGTTGTTGCTGTTGTTGTTGTTGATGATGATGTTGTTGTTGCTGCTGCTGTTGTTGTTGAACCAGTTGCTGTTGTTGCCGCAGTTGAACCGGGCGTTGTTGTTGAAGCTGTTGTAGACGCAGTAGTTGTATTTGTTACAGGTGTGGTGCTTATAAGATTTGCTGTGGTTGCGTTTGTAGGGGTAGTGATCATTGGTGTTGTAGTGTTCACAGGTGTAGTTGAAGCTGTTGTAGACGCAGTAGTTGTATTTGTTACAGGTGTGGTGCTTATAAGATTTGCTGTGGTTGAGTTTGTAGGGGTAGTGATCATTGGTGTTGTAGTGTTCACAGGTGTAGTTGAAGCTGTTGTAGACGCAGTAGTTGTATTTGTTACAGGTGTGGTGCTTGTAAGATTTGCTGTGGTTGAGTTTGTAGGGGTAGTGATCATTGGTGTTGTAGCGTTCACAGGTGTAGTTGAAGCTGTTGTAGACGCAGTAGTTGTATTTGTTACAGGTGTGGTGCTTGTAAGATTTGCTGTGGTTGAGTTTGTAGGGGTAGTGATCATTGGTGTTGTAGTGTTCACAGGTGTAGTTGAAGCTGCTGTAGACACTGTAGTTGTATTTGTTCCTGGTGTGATGTTTGTAAGATTTGCTGTGGTTGCATTTGATGCTGTAGTGCTCGCAGTTGCGTTCACAGCTGTAGTTGAAGCTGTTGTAGACACTGTAGTTGTATTTGTTACAGGTGTGGTGTTTGTAAGATTTGCTGTGGTTGAGTTTGTAGGGGTAGTGATCATTGGTGTTGTAGTGTTCACAGGTGTAGTTGAAGCTGCTGTAGACACTGTAGTTGTATGTGTTGAATGTGTGGTGTTTGTAAGATTTGCTGTGGTTGCATTTGTAGGTGTAGTCATCATTGGTGCTGTAGTATTCGCAGTTGTAGTTGAAGCTGTTGTAAGCAACGTAGTTGTATTTGTTCCTGGTGTGATGTTTGTAATATTTGCTGTGGTTGCATTTGTAGCTGCAGTCATCACTGGTGCTGTAGTGCTCGCAGTTGTAATTGAAGCCACTGTAAATGCCAGCAATCAAAACAAGGTGCTGCTTCAACAAACAGTTCAGATATATTATGAATATAAAACATGATCATATTAAATATTGCTTACCTGGGTCACTGACAACAACATTGGTAATGGTGAAAGCTGTTATGTTTGGAGCTGCATTGATCAAAACATTTGCAATGTCAGTGTTATTTGGCGCTGATGTAGATGCAAACCGAATGTCAATGTTACTGATGATGGATCCATTTCTGCAAAATCAATAAACCAAATATTGTTTTATTCGCATTAATTCATTATGCATTATATATTATATGTAATCATCAAACAAAAAATAAATTACCGGAATCCAGCCACGTTCATTGAGAGGTATGAAGAAAATGTTTTATTGTAGATAGGTTCAAGCTGCAGAAACACACACAATCAAAGATCTGTGAGTCCATATGCTTAAGTGAATGCATGCATTTAACCACTGTTTGACTTCAAGAGAGAAAACTTACTGTTGTCACTATCAGTGATGCTCTATTTATAAATGCTTGAGATGATGAGTTCAGCAAGTCAGCTGTAAATGTCTCTCCAACAGATGTGAACTGCAACAGCTTTGTAAAAACTGGCTCAGCAGTGGTAGTTGTTTCAGGTGTAGAAAACAAAGAGGAAGAAAAAAAGCAGTTGAAAACAAATCATTCAAATCAATCTTGTTTAAAGGAGAGTGACTTCCAGAGTGGCATGTGTGACCGCTGTTTACTTACTGTTTACTTGGGTTGCTACGACAGATGCTTTATCAAAAGTGAGATTGAAAGTGTTGTTGGGATTAGACACCGCTGTGACTAAGGTTTGTTGAACATCTTTAGCCTCTGGGATTTCTGCAGGTGTTATCGTGTTGTTAAACACAACCTCCACTTCTGCTTCAGTACTAGGATCTGTCCGTGTTCTGGTCCCAGCTTGTCTACATAAAAGAAAGAAAAAAAATGCAACTCCTAATTAAATATGTTAAATTAACATAAATTTTTTGTCATTATAATAAGATTAATATTGCTACAAATGAACAAAAGTAAATATCTTACCTAAATGCTATGACAATTACACGACTGAAAAGTAAACCATATCGAGCTCTATAGATGACTTCATACTATGTGGAGCAAAGTAAAAATAAATTAATTCAAATTTAGTTGTAATCAGCTGGAATTTTAACAGCACTTAAAATTAATCTCAGTATTTTACTCACCACTAACACCACGTCTGCCATAAGTGCCTTAAATTCTGGACTGGTTCTATTTTGAGTTGAGGCACAAAGGGTCTAACCAAAACTGCTGAAAGGACAACAACTGGTGCACGAACTACTGCCACTGCTGTAGTTGTTGTTGTGATGGTGGTTGATGGGGCAGTGGTGGTTGTTGTTGGAGGAGTGGTGGTGATGGTGGTTTGTTTAACAGTAGTGGTTGTTGGTGTTGCAGTGGTAGTTGTTATCGTAGGAGCCGTGGTTGTGGTTGGTGTTGCAGTGGTGGTTGTTGTCAGAGGAGCCATGGTGGAGGTGGTAGGAGGGGCAGTGGTGGTTGTTGGAGCTGCAGTGGTGGTTGTTGGAGCTGCAGTTGTGGTTGATGGAGGTGCAGTGGTACTTGTTGGAGCTGCAATCGTGGTTGTTGGAGGCGCAGTCGTTGTTGTTGACGATGCCGTGGTGGTTGTAGGAGGTGCAGTTGTAGTTGTTGGTGCAGCTGTCATGGTTGTCGGTGCGGCTGTCGTGGTTGTTGGAGCTGCGGTCGTGGTTGTTGGAGCTGCAGTCGTGGTTGGTGGTCCGGCTTTCGTGGTTGTTGGAGCTGCAGTTGTGGTTGTTGGCGCGGCTGTTGTTGTT